>NW_026556181.1:0-40449 GCF_029017545.1 Prosopis cineraria | reverse complement strand
TTAACTAAATCTAAACTAAAGAAATGATCACTTATGCATAGGAATGACACAAGAAATACTAACATACTATCAATATACAGATTATGAAATATCATTATATTTTCTAACAACAATGAAAATCAAAAGGGATAATTTCCCAAAAATCATGAAATAGATTATAAATGTAAAAATAAAAAACAATAAAATTGGGCAATGTATAAATAACTTGTAAGTAATTATAGATTTAGAGGGTGGTGAATTTTAATTTATATCAAGTTCTATAGGGAAAACTTTGTGATGAGCACATAATACCTAGTGTTTCAAGATAGTTTTGAGCCAAAACTCTCAACTTGAATCTTGTATCATTTTCAAGATAAGCTATCTCTTGAGCTAGACTTTTTTCCTATGAAAAAAAAAACAAAAGAACAATATTGCTTATCTATTTCACATATGCATCCTTACTTATAAATCTATTTTGATTTTCTAACATAGTAAGAAAAGAAAGGGAGATGGACACGACAAGCAAAACAGACTTCAAATCATAAGCTTAAATTATGTACAATAGTAGTGAACTTCTAATGGGGGAACACCATACTTGGTCATTAAAAGGAAGCCAACAACATCAATCATCAATGACAATACCAAAATCCTTAGGGAGCAATTCTAGCTTGTTCACACCAACTTTTGCCTCAACTTATCCAATTCCTATCAAGTTTTATACTTGAGTTTTACAATTTATTCAATATCAAAGAAGGGAAATAAACCGACAATTATACTTTGTGCAATTTTAAAATTCAAGGCAGATAGTTGTGTAACATCACAAAGTTGAATGGGAATTGAAAAAGACTACCTCTAACAAATAATCCAAGTGCGAGGGCTCTTAATGGCATAGGATATAAAGGTGCATAATCATAAAAAAAATGCATAACAAAATTAGAATAATGATACAAACAATCTAATAGATTGTAACGAAAACAATAAATAGAGAGTAAATGATTCAGAAAATAAAGCAAAGAATGCAGGTCTTACCTTATACTCTCCCCTTTTTTATTGTTAGAGAAGCTATACTTTTGACTTGTATTTTTTTTATAAGCAAAATCAGTCATTCTAATAAGTATTTGTTATATATTTTTTAATCACCCATTGTAACATGCTAAGTTTTTAAAGGCTTACCAACATATTCAATTAAATCTGGATAGGGATTTGAATCAAAGGAATGACCTCCACACCTCCTGCTTGGAGGTTACAAAATAATTGGTCAATTAAATCCAACCACACCGATAGACACTCAGGAGCAAAACAATGAGGTTGAATGGGTGGATGATGATGATAGACGAAGTTGACAATAGACCCAAAAGCATTTAAAGAGGATGACATGGATGTTGGTGCAACACAAGAGGAAAATGAACGTGTAATAGTTACACCAAAAGCCAACACGAAAGTGCCATAATGAAAATATATATGGGAGGACAAGAATTTCAAATTTTAAATACACCCCCATACAAGGCAAACTATGAAATACTATCGTTTCAGTCAAATAAAGAAATACTACTGTCCATGTACTGTTTATCTGGTCATCCCAAATTAATATAGGTATTTGATATTTCATCTGTAAGGAACCAAAATGAGATTTTCCTACCTCCATTACTAAGTTCAAAATGAACCTACCAACTGTTTGGTGGCTATTTTAATATTTATAGAAGATCAGTATGATGCCTTATAATCTAATGTATTTCTTAGTATGTTATTATAGATTCATTTAGTGTTTAAAAAGGCTCTTAAAATCACTTTATGGGGAGGTCTATTCTTTAAAACAGAGAAGATATTAGAAAAAAAGATCTCATTAAATATATGCTTATTTTCCTAACCTACTTTAGAATGTTCCTCCAAAAGTCTTACTTCACCAACATTCTTAGAAAATATAAATAAAAAATTATTAGAAATAGACTTTGATATCAATTTTTATAAACTAAAAAGATATTAATATGGAAAATTTTAAAATATATGAATTTTGAAATAGGATGAAATTATTTGAATGTACAAAAAAAAGTTTTTAACACCATTTATAGGGAAAATGAAATAAAAAAATTATTAGAAACATTCTGATACCACTATTAAAATACTAAAAATGATATTAGTACTGACAGTATATTTCATTATGAGTAAGAAAAAGCGATGAGGGAAAGATCTATAATTCAAAAAGGTGATATATTTTCTTGTTAATCTAATGTCCGACTTTTTGAGCTCACAATTATTTTGCTTTATATATTAGTAGCTTCATGTTAATTGAAATCTAGTATTTTATATTCAGATTCATTAGAAAATTAAGAGAAACACGTGTTCTAGTCATGTTAAGTACTGATTATGAATTAAATAAAATTTGTCTCAATGTTACATTGTCATTTGTTTCAAAGCTTACCCATGTCTTTTTATATATATGAGGTATTTATCAATTTAATTCCTCACATGTGAAAATGCTTCATTAGGAATTGTGAGAATATTTTATTAATAACATAAATATTGTACATTACCTTGCATGTAAGAATGCTCTATTAGGAATTGAATTAAATTAAAATATTTCATTTATAATAAACTAAAATAAGATTTTCGTAACTTGATGGCTAAGTTCAAAACAAACCTAACAATTGTTTGATAACTATTTTAATATTTATAGAATATTAATATGATACTTCAATATATTTCTTAATATATCATCATAGAGTTATTTAGTGTCTGAAAAAGCTATTAAAATTATTTTATGATAGATGCTCATTCTTTAAAACAGAGAAGATATTAGAATAAAAAATTATTAGATGTATGCTTATTTTTTTCAATCTACTTTAAAATATTCATCCAAAAATCTCATTTCACACAGCATTCTTAGAAAATAAAAATAAAAAATTATTAAAAATAGGCTCTGATAGCACTCTTTATAAATTAAAAAATATATTAATATTAAAATTTTAAAATATATAAATTTTTAGATAGGTTAAAATTATATGAATATACAAAAAAAATAATTTTTTAACAAGATTTAAAAAAATTATTAGAAACAGGCTTTGATGCCATATTTTTATACTAAAAATAACATTAATATTGACAGTGTATTTTATTGTGAGCAAAAAAGAGAAGTGACAAGTGAAAAATATATAATCCAAAGGATAAATCACATTTTTGTCAATTTAGTGTCTTACGTTTTGAGCTAACAAATATTTTGCCTTATATATTGGTAGTTTCATGTTAATTGAATCTTAGTGTCCTATATTTAGTTTCATTAGGAAATTAAGAAAGACATGTGTTCTACTGATTCTACGCACTAATTCATGTTAATTGAATCCTAATGTTACACTATTATTTTTAATATTTTATTGAAATAGAGAAAGTAAAATCTCGCCTTTGTCTTTTATAATGAAGTATTTATCAATTTATTTCCTCCACAAAAAAGTTTTCAATTCGTTTCTCTCAAATATTAATATTGAACATTAGCTTGCATGTAAAAGTATTTTATTAAAATTATATTAAATTAAAATATTTCATCCATAAAGATCAAAATAAGATTTTCCTAACTCCATTGGTAGCCATTTCAATATTTATTAAAGATCAATATAATGTATTATAATCTAATGAATTTCTTAATGTGCCATAACAAATTCATTTAATGTTTGAAAAGACTATTAAAATCACTCTGTTAGAGAGGCCCATTCTATAAATAGAGAAATCACATTTTTTCTAGTCTAATGTAGAATATTCCTCAAAAAATCATGTTTTCCTAACATTCTTAGAATACAAAATAAAAAATTATAAAAAACAGGGTTTGATATTACTTTTTGTAGACTAAAAAGATATTAATATTTAGAATTTCAAAATATAAAAATTTTGAAATAAGTTAAAATTATATGAATATACGAAAATAAATTTTGACACCATTTATAGAAAAAAATAAATCAAAAATAGTTAGAAAAGGCTCTAATATCTATTTGTATAGTAAACAAACATTAATATTGGCAATATATTTTATTGTGAGCAAACAAAATGTAAAAAAGATGTATATCTAGTGTCTTACTTTTTTTATTTATTTATGAAAATGTATAATTTAAAAAAATCTGATTTAAAATAAAAAAGGAAACAATAATTTAAGGAAGACTTGCAACAGAGGTTATAACATATTATTTTAGACTTTAAGCCCGCAATTATTTGTTTTTTATATATTAATTTCTTTATGTTAATTGAAACTTAATATCTTTTGTTAAGTTTTATTATGACATCATTAAAGACACATTCTTTGCTCATTCTAACCATTGATTATGAAAGAGTCTAGTGCATGTTGAATTTCTTGTCCTAAATCATGTGAACTTAATTTAAAAGTCTGACTCCTATTTACTTATGTATTAATATCTATTTCTCTTTCTCATATGTAAGTCCTAACTTTTGTAAGCCATATTTTCAGACTTAGTTTATATTTTTTAATTGACTACTTTGATATTTATATGTGTATTGAGGGTATATTGCAAAACCCTAAAAATTTTAGAGTATTAATTATTTTAAAATACATAAATTTAAAAATATGTTGATATTTTTTGAATTGTATGAAAATATATTTTGATACCACTTGAAGGGAAACAAAAATAAAAATTGTTAGAAATAGCATTGATACTACTCTTTGTTTACTAAAAAAAGGACAATAATATTGGCAGCATGTTATCATTTAATAATCTATTTAATACTCAAGATATAAATTTAGATGGAGTGAGTGAGTGAGAAGAAGCAGAGCAATACTGTTGATAGAGTTGACCTCAAGTATGGTTATATGTAAAAGTTTAGCCTTCATGAAACTCATTTGGTATTAATGATTTTTTCACTTTCTAAGTTACTTCCACCTTCTCACATTATTAATTTTATACTTTAACTTATATATGAGAATGTTTTATTACAAACTAAATTAAATTAAAATACTTCATCTATAAAGAACGAAATTGAAGTTTTCATAACTCCATTGCATAGTTCAAAACTTAACCTAACTACTATTTGATGGTCATTTTAATATTTATGAAATATTAGCACGATGCCTCATAATTTAGTTTATTACTTAATTGTCATAACATATTGATTTAGAGTTGGGGCATAATGTTTTTATATTTTTAATACATGGGGGATAATAACTTTTGAAACTTTTGCACATAAAACCCATTTAATAAAATTAAATAAAAATAACAACCCAACATTTTAAATATTTTGCAATATGGCTAGATTAATATTTAATTTAACTTGAAATGACAAGAATGGCCCTTCTCTTCAAATCTGAAATCTCACTCCCATTCTTAAATTTGAAATAAATTATACCCACTAAGCTGAAGGTGAAGCATTCAAAAGTGTTTAAGTATTAAACTAATATATGATCGTAAATGGCTATGATTATAATCATTCAGTTACAGGAGTTTTGCTATTTTGTTACACAAGTTTTTTTATTTGTTTTGGGATAAAATGGGAAAATCACACTCCAATTGATCATAAATGAGCCACATTCTAAAATTTTCAAAGCTTCTTTCAAATTTTTTAATTAATATATTTTTCAGGGCCATTATGCCACATTACTCAATAACCTTTATTTATTTTTTTCAATATGCACATGGTATATATTTTATGTTGTTAATGTGCATGGGGTAAAAAATTAAAAAATAGAATAATATGTTGTATATATTGTTAATATGTATAGGGCTTATTAAATTCTAAACTAGGATATGTTATTTTAAAATTTTAATTTGTGCATATATAACACATAAATTTTAAATTTTAAAATTAAAAATTAAAAGATAGAGCAAGCTTTAATTTTATTATTTTTTTGGGTAATAATACATTAGCTTTAATTATAAGATAGAACAAGCATTAATGTTTTTTGGTAAATGAACAAGCATTAATTTTAATTTATGTGAGGATAATACATTCTTGAAAACTAAATTGTTCTTTATATTTGTTACACATATAAGGTAACAATTATAAAATAATTTGTGTGGGAATGAAACAAGTTATTGTTCATATTTTTAATTTTTAATTTTTAATGTGCATGAGGTAGAAAATCTATTACTTATGCAATTTGCAATTTAATCTTGAATATAGCCTTGGATATATATATATATATATATAATTTCCTTCATTCAAAAATGTAAGGTATTTTTTAAGGAGTTGGATGTTTAAAAATGTAAGGCATTTTTAATCTTTCGAGGTGTAATTATTGCCTTTTTTTAAAATGTCCCTATTGATAATGACTTTATATTTATTGTAGGGTATTTAATAAAGGTAAATATGAAAAAATAAGGTTAGTTAAAAAGTAATTAACTATTTTATTAAAAGTAAAATTTAATTAAAAATATCTTATATTTTTAAATGAAAGGAGTGTATATACATAGTATATATTTTGGCTTTTGAGGATAATTTGTTTTTGATAAAGAAACCATGTTAACCTTGGTAATAGGTGTGAAGCAATGTGGTTATCACAGTGTATATTTGGATTAAAATTTATAAACTGAAGTTTTTATAAATTAAAATTTGCAAACGAAGGATAAGGTAAAATTTAATAAATTAAAATTTGTTTGAATTATATAATTTAAAAATGAATTTAGAAATATAATGACTTAAAAGGGCTTAAATTTTGTAATGTAGATTTATTTGTGTAATTTGATCTCTTTAATAAAATATTAAACTTTAAATTAAATTTTTTTAAAAAGTGTATGTATAATTAAGGAGCATTATTTGTAAATTTTAAAAAGCTAAAATAAATTGATAAATGAGCATAAAAAGTTAAAAGCAAAATAAAAAAAATCAGTTTCTACAATTTTAAGTTTAAACTAAAAGTCATTTACCTACCATTTTTACCCAAACAAGATTTTTGAATCCAATATAATTTTGAAAACACAAATCCAAACTTTAGTTTGGGTTTAAACCAATTTGCTACATCGAAGAGAAAGGCAAAATAAACAACAGTGCGTTGAATGAATCCTTAAACACTTTGAACCTGATTTTTTCAATGCAAAAGCAACAAAAAAATTTGCTTATGCTAAAATCTGATGGAAGATAAATATATGTTCTCCAGTTGAATATATTTAAAAGAAAAAATTAATTTTTTACTCTTTTAACTTTTAATTTACTTGAAATTCAATCCTTTAATTATGACTCGCTGTGACTCAGTCCTTCAACTTTTAAATCACTTATAATTCAGTCCCTTAACTT
The DNA here is from genome assembly GCF_029017545.1 of Prosopis cineraria. Classification (NCBI taxonomy): domain Eukaryota; kingdom Viridiplantae; phylum Streptophyta; class Magnoliopsida; order Fabales; family Fabaceae; genus Prosopis; species Prosopis cineraria. The sequence continues at coordinate 33,246 of NW_026556181.1, read as the reverse complement.
TTGTTAATTCTTTTTTTTTTCATGTTAGTTTAGATTTCACATCAAAGAATAAGAGGAGGGTATTTTAGAATAATATATGAGCATTTCTTTTATCCCTCTTATTTGATAAGGAATTTTTTTAAAAAAATTAAAAAATAAAGACTGAATTATAAGCGAATCAAAAGTTAAGAGATTGAATCGTAATGAGTTACAGTTGAAAAACTGAATTATGATGAGTTATAATTAAAGGATTGAATTATAAATAAATTAAAAATTAAAAATTAATTTTCCCTATTCAACAAATAAGTTGGGTTGGGCAGCAACTAAGCTTGCACCCTGGTTGAGTGTTGACCCTATCGGCCATTGGCCGCTTGCGTGGCCCGAACTCAAAACATGGATCCAAATGAAAGTAGAGTGTGCTCGTGTAGCCTGGGTGCTTCTTCGAGTCTGAGTCTTGCTTGCGAGGACCAGGAAATGGCAGGTGCAGCTACGAAGGTTTGCGTGACTGGTGCTGGAGGCTTTATCGCGTCTTGGCTCGTTAAGCTTCTTCTTTCCAAGGGCTATTTTGTTCACGGCACCGTCAGAGAACCTGGTCTTTTCCCATTTCCCCCTGCTTCTGAAATCTATCATGCTCTTTTGGATTAGAAAATTTTCATTTACTGCATTATTGAATCGCATTGTTTTCTTTTTGCAAGTCTTATCAAGAGTCATGTATTTATTGTTTTTTTTTTTTGTTCAGTTGTTCAAAACAATTTCTTAAACCCTCTATTTTTCATCGGGTAATCAGAAGTACGATCACTTGCTTAAATTCGAGGGAGCTTCTGGGAACCTTAAGTTCTTCAAGGCTGACCTCTTAGATTACGAGTCTCTTTCTTCGGCGATTGCTGGATGCAGAGCAGTTTTCCATGTTGCTTGTCCTGTGCCCTCCACAATTGTACCCAATCCTGAGGCAAGGTCTTCCTGGGTTTCAAATAAGCTGAATCTTACTGTTTGTTCTTCTAGATTGTTCAGGCAAATTTTTTATAGGCAAACTGGTTTGGAATTATGCCTTTATCAATATTGCTTCGACTTCAAAGCTGAAACTGTTAGTTTGGAACTGTTAGTTTAAGTAAAAGCACACGTGTGTTTAACATTTTATTGCTTATTGGTGGAAATTGCTTCGGAAGTGGAAACACCCTCCAAATTTCAATTGACTCCTTCATTGTCTTTTATTAGTTCATCATATTGACATGAAATTCTGACTTGGTTCAAAGATCACAAGTTTTTTTTCCATTTCCTGTATACCCACTATTCCTTGATATTTTCTTGTATCAATTGGTTTTAGAGTTTCTTAATTTCAACCAATGGGACAATGAGCCTTTGTTTATATCGTTTTCTTCGATATAGAACCTAATATGTGAATTGAATCAGGCACGCAATACTTATTTTATTTGATTGATGTAATTTCTATCTTGTCTCTTAGTTAACTTATAATGAAATTTATGCTATGTTTTTTTGTATATCAATGGAATTGAAGTCTCAGATGTTAGTATCGTTTGAGAGCATTGCAATATTGAGAGCAAGATTCTGATTATAACTGGGACTTGATATTTTCTAAGAGTTTTGCATGTTCTACTAAAAGTTTTCTACAGGTAGAAGTTATTGAGCCTTCTGTGAAGGGCACTGCTAATGTCCTCAAAGCTTGTCTTGAAGCAAAAGTGGAACGGGTTGTCTTTGTATCCAGTCAAGGCGCTGTTTCCAGGAACCCCAACTTGCCCAAGGATGGAGTAATTGATGAGTCCTGTTGGTCTGATAAAGATTGGTGCAGAAGAACTAAGGTCTAAAGCTTTGAACTGTTGTCACTTATGAGCTTATGGTTTGGTTTTGTATTTGGCCCTTTATTTTGAAAGTAATATCGTTTTTCATCTGGCATACTATTTTACTCGAATTTCTATTTGGTAAATAGATTGAATTGATATCTATATAGCCGGCCCTATTTAGTAAGGTTAGACTTGTCATTGTTTTATTTGGTAAAGTTACTTTGCATGTTAATCACTCAATGATCAAGAATATTTGCTCACTCTTTTTTCACTCATGTTCCAGAACTGGTATTGTTATTCCAAGACAGAGGCAGAGATGCAGGCCTTGGAATTTGCCAGAAACACAGGGCTTCCAGTGGTAACTATTTGTCCTACCCTGGTGTTGGGGCCAATTTTACAGTCAACCACTGTCAATGCAAGTAGTTTGGTTCTCCTCAAACTATGTAAAGGTGCTAGCTATTGCCTTATTAAATTCTGTTTTGCAATATACTGATGTTGATGCCTCATTGTTTTATACCGTAGACACAGCTTTTTTTTTTTTTTTTTTTTTTTACTATAAAATAGAATGAATTTTGGGTCGGCAATTGATTTGACCATTTCTTCCTTGCAATATTTGTCTGGAACTGAAGGTCCTGAATCACTGGAGAATAAACATCGGTGGATAGTAGATGTGCGTGATGTAGCCGATGCAACACTAATGGCTTATGAGAAGCCTGAAGCAGAAGGGAGATACATATGCACTGCACATTCTATCAACACAGATGAATTGGTGGAGAAATTAAGACGATTATATCCTAACTATAGCTACCCTAAAAGGTGGTTTTTAAGAGCATAGGAAATATATGGTATGGTCGCCGCTCATGTGTACTTTATGTAACCTTGTTTAATTAGTTTTGTGCTTTTGCAGCTTTATTGAAGTAGATGATCGCATAAGGTTAAGCTCAGAGAAACTGCAGAGGTTGGATTGGAGATACAGGCCACTGGAAGAAACACTAGTTGATTCTGTTGAGAGCTATAAGGCCGAAGGGCTTCTGGAATCAAAATAACTTTGATTCTCTCTGTAGCGGACGCACTTTGACTTCGGAACCAATTTGGATCCTTTGAAACTAGTTGTTATTTATATTATTAATATGTATGGAACTAACAAATTCTAAGCTAAAATGTCGAAATTTTAATTTATGAAATATAATTTTATTTCAAAATAACAAATTATAAAATAAAATCATGTTTAAATTTTAATTTATATGATGACAGCACGTCTAGAAATGATACATCTTTAGATTGTTTTTTTTTTTTTGATAAAAATCTATATATAAACCTCTGGGTCTCTGAATGTACATGCAGCCACTTAGAGGCCTACAATGCAATGTTGCCTTTTCCCCCCTCTTGTTTCAGTGTTCCGAGGGTGAGTTCATGTTGGTGGGTTCAAGAAGGAACTGTTGCTTTTGAGTTGCCTTAGCTTTTTCAAAAGCCACGTTTTTTCAATTCTTACGGGAATAATCTATATGTTTTAACTCCTTCAATTTCTTTGAAAGTTTGAATGAAAGGAGGTTTAGAAGCATTTTAAAATCACTGGCCACAGTACCCTGCATAATGAAGATATATCAATTAATGATGGTCTTCTTCTCAGGCAATTAGTTCTTCTTGATGACGTCGTCTTTCTGGTTTTGTTTTGTTGTCGTGAGTTTTTGTTCTCTTCGTTTGGGTCAGATTTTCTTTTTAATCCTCCGGGCCTTTGTGTGTTTTTGTCCCAATCTAAATGAGTTTGAGTGTATAGTTCTACTCTTCGGCCTAAAAATGTAAGTTCAACTTTTTTGCCTGGGCCTTTTTATTATACTCATCAATTTCCTTGATTAAAAAAATTTGACTTTTTATTAAAAAATATATTCAAAATTATAAAATACTTTTAATTAATATATACATCTAAAAATTAGTTGATAATGTCTTAAATTACACATTCTTTTTTCTTTTTTTTATGCTTACCATTATTTAATAAGTATCTCAAGAAAAATACTCTAAAAAAAGGGTTCACTAATTTTAAACGGGGAAGTAATAATGGGTGCATTCAGGGAATTATTTGTCCATATAATTTTGTAATGATTTGTTATTGGGTTTACCAGAAAGTTCATAGTTCTTGAAGTCTGAGTTGCGAGGATAAGGAAATGGCAAGTGTAGCTACGAAGGTTTGCGTAACTGGTGCTGGAGGCTTTGTGGCGTCTTGGCTCGTTAAGCTTCTTCTTTCCAAGGGCTATTTTGTTCATGGCACCGTTAGAGAACCTGGTCTCTTTTATTTTCACTTTCTTCTTCCATTTCTCCCTTAATTTTGAAAGCGTTTATACTCAATTGGATTAGTTCGATTTCATTTATTGCATTTGCGTGATTGAATCGCATTGTTATCTGTTTGCAAGTCTGATCGGGACGCGTAGGTTTTTGCCTCTTTTTTGAAAAATAGAATTGCTTTCCCTTACCCTCGGATCAGTTCGTCAATTTCTTTAACCCTTTGTGTCTGATCAGGTAATCACAAGTACGATCACTTACTTAAATTCGAGGGTGCTTCTGAGAACCTAAAGCTCTTCAAGGCTGAACTCTTAGATTACGAGTCTCTTTCTTCGGCAATTGTTGGATGTAGAACAGTTTTCCATGTTGCTTGTCCTGTGCCCTCTACAACTGTGGCCAATCCTGAGGTAAGTTTTTACTCCATGGGTTTAAAATTAGCTGAATTCTTACTATTTTGTTTCTAGAATGTTTAGGCTACCCTTTTTGCCATGCAAGCGCGTTTTAAATTTTGCCTTTATCAATATTGCCTGGAAGTTGAAACTGTTCTTTTAAAACATACGTATTTGAGATTCCATTGCTTTTTTGTGGAAACTGCTTCAGAGTTGAAAAGTGAAAACATCCAAATTTCATTCAACTGACGCCATAATTATCTTGTATTAGTTCATTATGTTCACTCGAAATTCCGACTCAGTTCAAAACTTCAAATATTGTAAATTTTGTCATTTCCCCGCATGCACACTATGTCACTATCTCCCTTGATATTTGCTAGCAGCAATGGGATTTAGAGTTTCCTTCTTTGAACCAATGCAGCATTATCTATCATTTGTAACATTTCTTCAATATGGAACTTGTATGTGGAGTGAATCAAGCAACCAATATTCTTGTGATTGTTGACATTTCTGCTGTCTCGTGAGTGAACTCAATGAAATTTAGGCTATGAATATTTTTATTTCATCGTAAGTCTTAGATGTTAGGTTTTGTTTGAGAGTTGCAACATTGAGATCAAGCATTGGTTTATAATTGGCACTTGACATTTTCTACAGGTTGAAATGATTGAACCTTCTGTGAAAGGCACTACTAATGTCCTCAAAGCTTGTCTTGAAGCAAAAGTGGAACGGGTTGTCTTTGTATCTTCTCAAGTTGCTGTTTCCGTGAACCCCAACTTGTCCAAGGATGAAGTAATCGATGAGTCCTGTTGGTCTGATAAAGAGTACTGCAGAAGAACTAAGGTCTGAAACCGTGAACTTTTATCACTTACGAGCTTATGGTTTTGGACCTGAAGCTGGTCCTTTATTTGAAAGTAACAGTGTCTTTAATGCGGCATGCTATATTACTTGAATTTTTATCTGGTAATAATACATTACGTTTCAGTCCCTCGATTATCAAGAATATTCCCTTACTCTCATTTCACTCATGATTCAGAACTGGTATTGCTATGCCAAAGCAGAGGCAGAGTTGCAGGCTCTGGACTTTGCCAGGAATACTGGGCTTGCAGTGGTTAGTATTTGTCCTACCATAGTGTTGGGGCCTATTTTACAGTCAACCACTGTCAATGCAAGTAGCTTGATTCTCCTCAAACTATTTAAAGGTACTTGCTAACGCCTTATCAAATTCTTTGTTTTGCTATCTATTGGAGCGTCATTGTTTTATACCATAGACACAGCTCTAACGCCTTATCATCTTAAGAACCGTAAGGCTTTATCTGTACAATAGAATAAATTCAGGTCTGGCAATTTATTTAGCCGTTTCTTTCTTGCAATATTTGTCTAAAACCTAAGATGCTGAGTCGCTGGAGAATAAACAACGGTGGATAGTAGATGTTCGGGATGTAGCTGATGCAATATTAATGGCTTTTGAAAAGCCTGAGGCAGAGGGGAGATACTTATGCACTGCACATTCTATCAACACAGATGACTTGGTGGAGAAATTAAGACGTTTATATCCAAACTATAGATACCCTAAAAGGTAAGCTTCAGTTCCCGTAGTTAATAAAATCAAACCATATATGCTCTTGTTTTTATGTAGAGAGAATGACAATTGAAGATCATGTAAGAACATTAATGTAAAATGAGGACACGTTTACTCATTAAGTTTATGAATTTGCTACTCAAACTGCCATATTTACAACTTCAAAGTTCTTATTTAGTATTTCACAGTTTCGGTTTCTGTTCTTGTGCACTTCATTTCACCTTGTTTAACAAGTGTAATTACTTTTGCAGCTTTATTGAAGTAGATGATCGCATAAAGTTAAGCTCAGAGAAACTGCAGAGGTTGGGTTGGAGATACAGGCCGCTGGAAGAAACACTAGTTGATTCTGTTGAGAGCTATAAGGCCGCAGGGCTTCTGGAATCAAAATAACTTTGATTCTCTCTGTAGCGGACGCACTTTGACTTCGGAACCAATTTGGATCCTTTGAAGCTAATTGTTATTTATATTATTAATATGTATGGAATTGGAACTGACAAATTCTAAACTAAAATGTTGAAATCTTAATTTATAAAATATAATTTTATTTCAAAATAACATATTATAAAATAAAATCATGTTTAAATTTTAATTTATATGATGACAACACATTTAGAAATAATAAATATTCAGGATTTTTTTTTTATAAAAAAATCTATATATAAACCTTTGGGTCTCTCAATTTATGCGCAGCTTAGATTGTATTTGGTTTGAGGGAGGGGGAGGAGAGGACAAAGGTGGGGAGGGTGGGGGAGGGATGGGTCCCCTCAATTTGGGAGAGGGGGGAAGTTTTGGAGGGGATGAAAGGAGAAATCCTCTCAATTTGGGAGAGGAGGGTTAAAATTTTTCCTCCCCTCCATCTTACCAAACAAGGGGAGGGGAGCCCCTTCTCTTGTTTGAATGGGACAAGGTGTTTGGTAAGGTGGAGGGATGGAAAATTTTTTTAAAATTTTTCCTCTCCTTCCAAACCAAACTACAATGTAGTGTTGCCTTTTTTCCCCTTCTTAGTGAGTTCATGTTGGTGGGTTCAAGAAGGAATTGTTGCTTTTTTTTTTTTATATAAGGTTATGGTAAAGCCGTGCAAAAAGATTATGATCTAGTCATATTTAAAACTATGAAGTTATTATAGTCTCTCAGAAAAAAATCCAAAATCATAACATAAAAAATGTCATGCATTGATCGATGAGATGAGAGGAACTGTTGCTTTTAAGTTGCATTTGCTTTTTCAAAAGCCACATTTTTTGAATTCTTACGGGAATAATCTATATGATTTAACTCCTTCAATTTCTTTGAAAGTTTGAATGAAAGGAGGTTTAGATGTATTTTAAAACCACTGGCTACAGTACTCTACATAATGAAGATATAGCAATTAAAGATGGTCTTCTTCTCAGGCAATTAGTTCTTTTTGATGTTGTCGTCTTTTTTATGCTTTGGCAGATGATATCACATTAAAACAAAGATACCGTATTGCAATTATGCTTTGCCTTTTCTTTTCTTTTCTTTTTTTTAACCAGCAAGGTAGCAATCCTTGGATCCATTTGGTTGGAAGACTGTTTAAAAAAAAATTTGTTTTGAGAGACAAAAAAATCAGGCTGACAACTATTGATGATTTTTGTATCTAAAGGAAAGAAATATTGTTTGATGCTTGATTTATGTTTGGGTAGATAAAAATGATGGAGGGAAAAAAATAGTAAATCACTATAATGTCCCTATTGTGAAGAATAATAAAATAATTGGTTGTTACTAATTATTAATAATAAACTATATTAAAATAATTATTTTTACAATTCTTAAAAAATAACTAATGGGATTCAATTTATTAGAATGAGTTAGTCTCTCATAACATGATGAATTAATATTCAAATTTTCATTAAAAAATGTGTTCATATTTAATTCTCAATTATACTTCCAATAGGATTGCTTTCTATGTATAAACAATCATAAAAATAGTCACGTCTACTATTTCAGCTTATGCAATGGAAGATTCATTATATTGGCAAAAAAAAAAAAAACAAAACAAAACAAAAAGAAGATTTATTTTAGAAGGTTGACAAAATCAGAGCTAAATGAAAATAATAATAGAATTTTTCTCTAGCTGCCCTAACGTAAAAAGAAATCAATAAAAAGTACTTTTAAAGCTATAATACATTAATATATATATATATATATATATTGGATACATAATAATGTTATTTTAAAAAAAGTAAAATATGATATATTATTGATACGTGCATATAGATAGGTAAAATCATAAAAGACATTAAAAATATAATTTTAATTTAGAAAATGTTCAAACTAATATACATGCATAGTTTTCCATCCTTGTCTAATTACCCACCATCTAATTCCTACTAATAAATATAGTATCAATATTTTCTCTTTCTCAACTATTATTTGAAAAAAAAAATAGCTTCTATATTTTGTTTTACTTGCAACTTGCAACTTTATATATTATAAGATTACATTTTCATACTTTTATAATTAAGAAAAATGTAATTTTTTTCATTTATTACATCTAAAACTTATTTTTTAAATAAAATCTAATATTCTACTTTAAAAGCAAGTAAAAGAATAATAATAATAAGTTTAATACCATATTTTTTAATAAAATTTTATTTTTTTTAATTTTTTTTGTATTGGCTTTAAGCATCGATTCATAATTTAAAAATGTTATATATATATATATATATATATATATTGAAAATTAAAAAATTTTTATATTAAAAAAATAATATTATAATATTTTACGAAGACATATCATGAAAGTATATATTAGCGAGTATCGACGATAGTTGAGGCAGTTTGATGTGCATCCGCTCTCGCCCTCCGACCCTCCCCTCCCTCTCTCGGCGGCTCAGCTCGACCCTCACCTACGGCATGAAACGCGTCTCCTTCGTTCGCCGGAAATAAGAAATCCACAGTTCAGTCCTCCCTCGCCAACCCAGAAACTCGGCCGCCGGAAAACCCCGCCTCCCTTTCCCCTCTTCCTCGCTGAAGTTTCTGTCAACCAAACTAGCCGTTTATGAATGGTATAGAGCAAAGCTGGGAAATTCTCAATGATGGAAACCATAGATTCAACAACATCTTCTTCTTCTCGAACCAGCGATTCCAAACTCCAGAGCTCGAACTCGACTTTATCTCCATTGCCACCGACGGTGGGCAGACTATGGAGGCCTGCTGCGCAGCGAAATCTCAGGAACCAGTGGTCCAAGTTAGCGTCTCATAGGAACCAATGGTCCTCTGTTTCTTCTATCGGAAGATCTCGCGCAACTGCTCTTGTCAACTCTCATCTCTCCCAAAGGTAATCAATATGCAAGGTCATTTTTTCTTTTTTCGGCAACTCAATTTCACATTAGAAACTAGGAAAAATTCAAATTCTCTCCCAAATCCAGGGTTTTATTCATTTTATGAAATATTAAATTCTAACTATTCAAAAATTGATCCAAGGGTCGAGATGGGAAGTGGAGAGAAGCCAATTCCTTTGTTCACTGCAAGTTTTTCACTAGTTTTATCCTTTAGAAAGGAGAAAAAGTGCTCCTGCCGTGATCACAATCAAATTCCTCGATCCTGCTAATTTTTATCTTGTTAGAGTGAGCTGATAATAGGTTTTTGCCTCCATGTGTGTCCAACTTTTTATTGGCATTTACAAATAACGTTTTTTTTTATTTACAAATAACGTTTTTTTAATACATTTTTCACTGGTTGTTTTATTTTAATATATGATTCTTATAAGGTGCTTGTAGTTATGCTCTTGTTTATGCAGGTACATGCCTAACATGGACTTAGGTGTTTTGAGCGATATGCCTGATATAAGAAACAGAGCTTGTTTCAAACTATCAAAGCAGCAGGTAGTTCTTATTCATGTTACTGGAATTTGTATTTCTACTTGGATAAATCTCGCTGGAGCAATTTGAACTTATATTAACTTATATTGGAGGTAATTGTAACTAGGGCACCAACACCATTCAAAATTATCTGAGTTTTGGGATATGTTTTTTAACATATAATGTCAAAATTAATGCCTACATCTTTCAAGAATTTATCATTATTTTGTTTTTGGTGAATTCTTCCAGCATCATATATTACTAATGTGATTTATAAATTTTAAATTTTGTCATACTCTTATTATTTACTGCTTCACTATTTATGTCTATTTCAGGAACTTTTAAGGGGCCAACTATTGTCTACATATAAGGACATGGTACAATTTGTATGATATTGACATGATTATGGCAAAAATGCGCTAGATGTTACTGAATTGATTTATTGTGCATGTTTTATTTTTCATCTAATTTCAGGTGGGTGTAGTTAGTGACATTTTCAATACTACCAGATCAATGAGATGTTTCTTTAAAGGATCAAATAATAGTCCACTACTACAGTTTGCTAGTTTTTCTGAAGACAAGAGTGATTCTGGAGATGGTGGTGGCATCCCTGTATTTTCATTTTTATCAATTGCTTCTCATGGTATGACTTTATTACCCTCTTATTCTGCATCACCCCCCTTAAAGAGAGGAGGAGAGAGTTTCCCAAATTATATGCTTGTTTTAATCAACTTACGAATTCTTCATGTTCTATGCAATTATGCATAGTTAGGCTATCAATTCTGAGGTCAAGTTTTGGCCAACCCAGAGTTATAGAATCTTGAGACTTTCGTGAATGACAAAGGGAAATACATAGAATTCATAAATGACTGCATGAAAACTGTTGACATTGTGATTATAAGCTCCGGTGCCCATAAAAGATGCATGGTAAATATGGGAAAATAAGAGTTTAATTGTTAAAATAAGTTTGATGGGCTTATAAATCAATGTCATGGTGTCCTTATTTCCATCTAACAAGATGTGGAGTTAAAAATAGTTCAATGTATTATCTAACACATCTCATTTATGGGATTTACTAATGATAAAAGTTACAACTCTTGAAATCTCTCAGAAAAGTTGGCTGAGGAGCTGGTTCAAATGTTTAAATGGGAGCTGTGTTTGAAGGTGAATTACAGCCACTTGTCTTGTGATTTTTTTTTTATTTTTAAATTTCATGTATGAATTCTGATTGTCCCTTTGCTTTGATGCTGCTGTGGAACCTATTTTAAATGGGCAGCGATTGCTTATTCTTGAGTTCTTGTCCCTTGGTTGTGACATCTCGCAAGGCAACCAGCTAGATTGTTCAAATGAGCTTTATGTTGGCGAATTCGATCACTTGCAGAACTGCAGTCTTTACTGTGAGGAAACCTGTAGACCAGTTCCTCCAAGACTGAGGGATGGGAAATCTGATATGGAAGCTCTCAAATTTGACAACCAGCCTATGCCTGAGGTTTTACAGGTACTGTTATATATTATATAAATCTATGACAAGTATACTATTCGTAAGACTTGAATCTTGAATAGTGTGGTTTGCTACATGAGGCTTCTTGCAATAAATTGGCTCCAATCAAGTTTGAATCAATTAGACAAGTTCAGGGATTCATATGCTGATTCTGTAGCCATGTGCTTGGATCCTCCGAGCTTCAAGTCCCACCATGTTGCCGTTGGATTTATTCCCTGGACGACTCTAAAAAAGGGAACCCTTCCTCTCCCCAGCTATATTGGCTCAAGAAAATGTGAAAGCGCCTTTCTCTCTAGGAAGTGTGTGTTCTGAAGTGTGAAGTGGGAGGGGATTTTCATGTTGTGTTTTGAATAAAACAGACTTTGTATTATTCATCCTTATTATCTGTCAATATGAAAAAGTAATAAAAATGAGAGGTGTTGCAAGCATCTACATTGAAGTTTAAAACTAATATATAGTCTTATTTCTGTCATGAGGCCCCGTTCATTCAATACACGGCCCCAATCTAGTTTGAATCAATTAGACAAGCTCATGGTTTCGGTTGCTTGTTTGTAGCCTTGTGCTTTAAATCCTCTGAGCTTCAAGTCCCACTTTATCTCCACTTGATCTGTTCTTTGGAGGACCCTAAAAATAGAAACCTTTCCTCTCCTCAGCTATATCGGCTCAAGAGAACATAAAAGCACCTTTCTCTCTCTATCTCTCTAAGAACCACATGTTCTGAAGTGCGAAGTGGGAGAGAAGGGGTTTCATATTTGAGTTTTGAATAAGACAACCCTTTCACTTTTCATTTTTATTACATTTTTCAATGAGAAAAATAATGAAAACATGAGGCGTTGCAAGATTTAAAACTAGTACATAATTATATTTCTGTCATGAGATCATTTGAATTCTACATTGCAGGTTTATTTAACAGCGTGGCTTGCAGAAGTGAACATAGACACTAACAGGTAGGCATAGCATGAGTGTATATAAATATGTTCATCTACATGCTTTTGAACACTAAATGCATCGCTATCTTCCTCTTTCCTTCTTTTCGTAGGGTGGACGAGATATTTGCTGTTGTTGGGGAGGAAATGCATGTTAGAATATTTTGAACTTTCATTGATTACGACTGAAATGAAAAGTCTTCAATACTGCCATTAGAAGGTGTCAAACAGGACAGTTAGCTGTCCACAGACTGGTAAAAAATTTGTTTCACAAAGAGCTGGTGACTCAGAATGTGGAACTGTCTTTGTAACAAGTGGCCAGAGAAATATTGGTTTCTCAGTGCAACACTAGAGAAATCCAATACAAGAAAATAAGCTATCTGGGTCTCAAGACATGAACATGATGCCAACGAAAACTTTTTTTTTTTTTTTTGAAAGGTTAAAAGCTCTCACATTGTGATTCTTTTAATTCATTTTTATTAGAACATTTGGTGAAGAACTCTTGAAAATGATATTTTATTATTGGCCCAAAAGAAAGAATTATATCTTGTCAATATATCCAGTGAAGCTGGAGAACAAGTTGCAAAAACTGAGAAATACTGTTTAGTTTGATATTTTGGTAAATTATCAGTTTCTCCACATGATATCCGTATTTTCCTTGGACCTTCTTTGCCTCTAAAGCTCCATTTAGAATTAGCATCTCTCCATAAATTCATTGAACATTCTCACAAAACTAAAAACACAGATTGATTGGTTATAATTTACTCACAAAATCATTTACGCGGCTCATTCGCAGTAAAAACATTTAGGGATGAGTATATTCATTCCCTCTGGCCCCTGCTAATCACCATACTGCAAAAAAAAATTTTTTTTAGAAATTAGTTGAGACATTCCTTCCAATTCTAGTTTCAATAGAAATTAAAAAAAAAAAAAAACAAGAAGAAGAAGAATGGATTAACAAGGCAAATCTATCAGTCACAATTATGAGAAGATAAGGGGCGATGATGACTATCTGGGCAGAGATAAGGAGGCAATCAGAGAAGCATATCAGTATCAAACAAAAAAGAAGTGAGTTTCAAAATTAGAGAAGGAACAAGATTTCTTTGAGATGCAGCGCTTGAGGGAGACATTCTGTATTTATAACGATTGTGAAAAAACCTTGAGGTGCCATGTGTCCTGGTTTGTCATTAGAGTGATGCATGACTATCCCTTTGTTTGTTCTTTTCCAACTTAATTAACACAAGAAACAGAAAAACACTGTTTTCCACTGGTAATCACAACTTCATTACAATTGAAAATGTAGAGTGGTCTTCCAAAAGCATAAACATGCTAAATGTAAATTATTAATTTTCTGAGCAAATTGTCATAGAGAAATGAAGAAAACTTATTTTACATATCAGAGAAGCCCTCCGGAGACTCTAAATTACCAGCAGTCTAGCTCTAACAAACACGGCATCCATGACGCAACAAGAGTTTCGTCAGGCTCTCACTAGCACAAAAACTGGGGGGAGCCATTATTTTTCTCAAAGAAGAGCTTGAAGATACCATCCATGGAATAATATCAGCACATACTTTATTACAGTGCTTCAAATTTATCTCTCTCAGTCTGCTTGATTTTTCTACCACGTTCCTCACTCCGTTTGATGTCACATTAAAGCAATTCTGCAACTCCAAATGTGTTAGCCCACAGCAAGTCTTTGAAACTATTGAAAGGGCTTCATCATCAATCCTTGATTGCGATAAGTTCATCACCTCCAGTTTGGGTAATTCAAACCCTATCTCAAATCCGCTCACTGCTGCACAGTCAGCTAAGCTTAGGTGTGTAATCTTACGGCAGTCCCTTAAAGCTTCAAATACCCCTTTTGTAATATTCCCACAAGTGTTTATGTCAAGAAGCTCTAAATTGGGACACATGGAAACAAATCTTTTGACATCTTCGTCCTTCAATTTGAAGTTACTACCCAAAAGAGTCTCTTCACTTGAGAGTGGACAACAAAATCATTCAAGTAATCTTCTTTTAAGCCCTCTGTCCCAAGATCTGTCCTCTCCATTCTGATCTCACTAACCACAGGACAGTTTCTTGTGAGAGTTAGAAATGTTGAATTGGTCAGTTTCGAACAAAAACTTAGGTTTATGAAGGTTACATTACGGAGAAACAAAGATAACTCCCTCATATCTTGATCTATGAGATTAGCATTCTGAAGGTCCAAGTATTGAACAGATTGACATTTTGCCAACAAGCAAGATATTCCACTATATGTATAGTCGGAACATTTCCTGAGGATAAGCTTACTCAATGGAAGACCCGCATCTGCCATTGAACAGAGCAATTCATCCGATATAGAGACATATAAAAATTCGAAAACGGTTAAACTTTTCAAACTCCTCAGTGAATCAATAAAATTTGAAATAATAGGTAGTTGTAGATCCTTGACATTACTGAGAGAGATGGAAATCAGATACGGTCTCTTCAGGATTGCTTCCGCAATGCCCACTTGAGACACGAAACTGCAATCTTCAAGCGCCACTTCTCTCAAAAACTCACAATTCGCGAACAGAGAATGAAGAGAGACATCTGTGATGAAGCAATTACCAATTTTGACCGTGCGTAGGCTTTTCAGCCTCATAGTCAACGCCGTGAATCCAGAATCAGACACGGTAAATTTGGGATCGAATTCAGGGAAGCCAATGTGGAGCTCTTCTAGAAGCGGGAATGAATCAGCTATGAGGACTAGATCGCTGTCCTGAAGGTCGCAAATACCGGAACAGATCAAAACCCTCAGATAATTTCTCATCTTCGAACCCAATTTTTGCAGTCCATCGATGGGAAGAGAATTCTGATTCGAGATATTGAGGGAATCGAGGGCCAATCGAGATTTTGAAATCTGAGCAAGCACGGGATTGAGGTCGCCAGTGAAGTTACTGAGATCGATGAATTTGAGAGCGGGAAATCGGACAAAAAAACGGGGAAGGAACGGAAACGTTGAGTCGTAGATTGTGAGAGAGGAGTGAAGACGCCGAGTGATAGAGTAGAATTCTTTGCAGACCAAAGATACAGAGTCGTAGTCACGGCGGTGCTTGAGTGATCGGAGGATCAATTCCCAGCATTCACGAGGTAAATCTGCCCATTCAAATGACATCTTCGAGAAGCAAGAGAATCAGTCTCAGTGGAGAAGTTCAATTCTGAAAATTGAAGAGCCAGGAAGGAGGGAAAGTGAACGCAGGTAGAGGCGTGTTCTCTGTTGGATTTACAAGGCCAGAGACGCCCGAAGAATGAGGAGAGGATATTTGAATTTTGAATGAAAGAGAAAACTGTTTTTGTTTTTTTTTTTTTTTTTGCCCCCTACAATGAAAGAGAAAACTTGATGGAATTGCTTATGGCTTTTGGCCCAACAAACAAAACAAAACAAAACAAAACAAAATGTTTTGGGTCTTAAAAGCCATATGACTCCACCATTTTGACACCCGGACCAAGATCCAAACCAATAAGGATCATTACTGTTGATTCAGAGCCAATAATTCAAACCAAACTCAATAGATCAGTTTGAACTCGCTCAAAAAAAAAATTATGATCAAGCTTGATTATATGAATTTTTTTAAAAGGATAGTATATTTTAAGCCTAATCCGAATAAACCTAACTCCTAAAATTTCCATCTCTATGTGTATATAGAGTAGGTAATTTTAGCTAAACTCGATGAGTCAGCCTGAACCTTGCCTAAAAAAATTAGGATCAGGCTTGGTTATATAGATTTTTTAAAAAAATTTGAAATACTTTAAAGCTCAATTGAAATAAGCCCAGCTTGCTCGAATTATTCACTCTATCTAGTAGGGCAGTCTTATTCAACTCAACTCAAAAAAGTCCGATCATATGAGAAAACTTAAGTAGTCAAGTTGGCCTTAAACCTTTGGGCCTATTTAGGATGGATTCAAATACTTGATTTGTCAATTTTTTAAAAAAAAATTTAGTTTTAAACAAATTTCAATTTTTATTGTATAAAAAAAATACAAAACATATTTTTTGAGATATTTTAAAAATGTAAAAAATTCAAATTTTTAAAAAATTTGTGAGACTTAAAGTTTAAAAATAAAGATTAAAATACATTTTAAATATTATTTTAAGATATTTTACAAATTAAAAATAATAAAAATATAAGAATGTGAACATTTTAAATGTTTTAAGAAAATATCTATCAGAATATACTCAAGTCTAAGTTCTCTGAGCACAAATGAATAGTCTTGGTTGAAACTTTTTGTTCTTGGTCCACTCTATCAAGAAGTCAACACCATCTCAAAACTTCTACTTTGACTGTTGGCTCTTTCTCTTCTTCGTTTGCAGGTACTCTTTGCATTTTCTCCTTCCTTCTGGTGCAAGGTGGTCAATTTGGAGTTGTAGAGTTAAAGTATCATTTTGAAATTTTGCAAATGTCAACACACGCAAGAAGGAAACCAGATTTGTACGACCTCATTTCTATTCATGTCTATTGTCATTGGCTTTATGAATAAAACAATGCTACTCCAACAATGCTTTTTCTCGAGATTTGCTAGAAATGATATGTAATCAAAAGAAACATTTCAAGTTTCAAAATGTTGTCAATGAAAATCTCTATGAATTGCTTTCTATCCTTTTCTTTTAGTCCTGTAATAGTGTTAGTTTTCTTTTCTTTTCTCAACGGAATTCTTTTCCTTGAATTTGGTTGCATGTTAAACTCTCTTTTTTTTTATTACTTAGTTTTATTAATATATATTTGGAGGAGGTTCTTGAAGAAGAAACATTGGCTTTCTTAGAAATTACTTCAACTTGGAGAGAGAATTACTTTACTTGCTCAACTACGTGTTTTCCTTTATAACACATTCCTCATTATCACTAATATTCTTCTTTAACTTTATTTCTTTGTTTTTGTTTTTGGAGATAATGTCCAAGAACTTTTTAAATTTTTAGAGCTTCTCACCTTAATTTCTCATGCTGCACCTGCTTTCTTCTTGCATGAAAACTGAATTCTCTCTCAAATTGATTGCGGTTTGTTGATTGATCGATCTATATAATGCTAATGATAATTTACTTGTTATGCAAACAATTGTACTTGCCATGTGCTCTTTTGTGATGTAAATTGTAATTATGCTTCAAAAGTTGGGGGTGACATTATTGGTTGATTTTTTTTTTGGGCTTTAATATGTTTTTCAAGTTTTCATTTGAAGGGTCATTTGCGTCTTTTTATTTTATTGCATCTCCAATTCCTTTTTATGATGCCAAACATTATCAAGTAAAATGGAATTCAAAAATTCAAACTACAATAGATTTTGTATTATATATTATTAATTGATTAAATATTGATAAATTTCGGCCAAAAAATATTGATATATTAATATATCAATTGAACTTATGTTACTGCTCAACTTTTAATCAACTGATAAAGTAAATGTTAATTAAAATATTAAGGTAAAATTAATCCATAAAACATTTCAATTACTTCCATTTAATTTTATCCACACTTAAAAATTTTAACATATATTTTTTAAAAAATTCAAAGCCATTTTTATCATGATAAGTTAGAATACTTTTATGTATGTGTAAACATTGTATTTTGCCCGGGCTTTCAAGTGTAAATTAAAACTTAATGAAAACATGATAAATCAAATAAAGTAATAAAAAAAGGAAGGGCTTTTGTGATAATAATAATAATATTTTTTTTTACCCCAAATCCCCTTAATTATGATCCCATTAAAGTTAACTTTTTTAAAAATGGAAATTTAGAATATTTGAAATTTAATTTGAGAAAATTGTGCCTTGACTGATATTTGTTTTTAATTAATCTGAAATCTCAAATAATAAAAAAAAAGATTCAAAATAAAAATTACCTTTTTTGTTTGATCTTCTTATTAAATAAAAAAACCTTAATTAACACCTATAAAAAGATAGAGAAGAGATTGGAGAGGGGGACGAAAGAAAGGGAAGAAATTGACACTCAAAATTCATTATCCTTCCAGTGCAAGCATTTAAGAATTGATCAAAACGTTTGCTTAGGTAAGCCAATGCTCTCGGTGATGTCATGCTCTAATTTGGTCAATTCTTCCAGTGCATAATGCGTTTCTCATTCCATCAATTGATATCACTCATAATTTCCTTTTGGCTTGCTTTTCTTTTACCTGCGCGTTCTTGTACTCGTAGTAATTGATATCATTGTGATTGATCTTAGTATGACTGTTCGATTCTGCTTAGACATGTGGTGTGTGGGCTGTCAAGGTGATTATTTGATGATAATTTATTATGTGATAGAATGAGTTTGTCATTAATTTATTTATATCAATCCTTATTTTAGACTAGATAATCATTTATTTTTATTTTCTTAAAAAGAAAAGAAGAGAAATGAGTCTCAATGATAATGCATTTTTCTAAACCTTTAAAACAAAGAAAGATCCATGACTGATACTAAATCACTGTGGGTATTCGATGTATTGTAAGAAATACTAAATCACCTTAAATTCCTAAAAAATATCAAAAAAAAAAAACTGTGAATGACACTAAGTCATCGCAAGTATCAAATTTTATATTTAGAATTTTAAAATTAAATTATTCTATAAAAAATTCACTTTGAAAATTTCTTTAAGATTTGTCATGAGTAATACTAAATTACCGTGTACATATAGAAGCATCAACTAGTGGACTGCGAGTGATACTAAATCATCGTAAGTTTCAATATTTGTTAAATTTTCCTCTCTTATGCATTATTAAAATAATAAAATAATAAAATTTTTAGCATATTTTAGGTTACCCCAAGAGTGATATTAAATCATCGTGGATTCCTAAAAATATTAAATGAGATACCATGAATGACACTAAGTCATCACAAGTATTTAATTTTATATTTAAAATTTTAAAGTTAAATTATTTTATAGCAAATTCACCTTGAAATTTCCTTTAGGGTTCGCCATGAGTGATATTAAATTACCGTGCGCATTTAGAGTGTCAACCAACAAATTGTAAGTGATATTAAATTACCGCAAGTTTTGATACTGGTTATTTTTCTTTTATCCAAAGGTACTTCCTTATGTCAAATTTTTTTATTTAAAAATAAATATAATTATGTAACACAAAATAACCTTCTCTTCATTAAATAAATTAATAAAAAAAATTAAAAAACCTAAATAATAACATTCGAACTATGTGAACTTTGATCCCCATCACAGGGTACGTAGGCCTTAGGTTTTAATCCTAGGTCAAGTCCTTCCATGTAAATAAATAATTTATTCTCTTTTATTTCTTACCTTTATTTTTCACGTACAATAAAGAACAACTAAGATATTAT
Source organism: Prosopis cineraria (assembly GCF_029017545.1). Classification (NCBI taxonomy): domain Eukaryota; kingdom Viridiplantae; phylum Streptophyta; class Magnoliopsida; order Fabales; family Fabaceae; genus Prosopis; species Prosopis cineraria. The sequence continues at coordinate 13,670 of NW_026556181.1, read as the reverse complement.
TAAAATGTCAATTAATTTACACAATTAATTTAGGGTAACCGTTCTTATGAATGGGTGTTGTGAGGTGCCTAATACCTTCCCCATGCACAACCGACTCCTGAACCCTATTCTGGTTATTATAGATCATTTTATTTTTAAAAAAAATTTCTAAAATTATCCTTTTAAATTTTGATGGCGACTCCTACGTTAATCGATCCTTCCTTTTCGGGGAGATCACAATTCGGGTGCAACAGTATGTCATGTCATTCAAACAATTCGTATATATATTTCACATAAACATAAAATTAGAGTAGGTGATAGAGTTATTAAAAATTATAGAAATAAAGGTACCGGTTTTAAAATTTTGTCTCGACAAAATGTGCCTTACTTGTAAGATGTTGGTATGGTCTTCAATCCATTACCTTCATGAATGAATGTAGAACAGATATTTAAATGCTCACACGAGTTAGTAGGAGATATGCTAAATAGATATTATCGAATGGTATTTTTTGATCAGAGAAATGAGCAAAAGACTTCGCTGAAGGTTTAACATTTTTTAAGCATCATGCAACAATCTCTAATAACCAACACTCATTAAATGATTGAGTTTAGGCACTCCGCAAAGTTTTTAGTTATTTAAATTTTAAACAAGAACATTGTTATTTGGGAAAAAAACACAATGGAAAAAAAGAAAAAAAACTAAAACGCAGAATCAGTTAAGGAGAAGCATCAGATGGCGGGGGAAAGAATGCTAGTGGTGGTGAGGGTGCTTCTTGGGATGGTTCTGGAAGGATAATCTCCGGCGAGGGTGGAGAGGATGGAAATGGAAATGGATCTTGCGGCTCTCCGGGAAGCACTGGATTTACCGGTGACGGAAGGAAAACATCTGGTGTCTGGGGCGTAGTTAAATCCGGCGGCGTGAACGGAAAAGTCGGTGGTTCTTCTGGAAGTTGCGGAACCATCGGAGGTGGCAAGATGATTTCTGGCGTCTCTGGGAGAGGAAAGGCTGGTGGGGTGAACGTAAATGACGGTGGTTCCTGGGGATTATCTGGGAGTTTTGGACTGGCTGGGGCCGGCAAGAAAATATCCGGCGTCTGCGGGAAGGGAAGGACCGGCGGTGTGGAAGTAACCGGATTATCAGGCAGTACCGGTGGTGTTTGCGGGTTAGAAAACTCCGGAGTCGGGATCACGCCGGTGTCCGGCGGAGTTGGGTTTGGTGTAAGAGGGGGTGGAAATAAGAGAGGATCATCCGGTGGTTGTTGCGGTAGCTGCGGAGTTCCCGGCGGCGTCGAGAACATCGGGACAAGTGGCGGTGCTGGTGTAGATCCATCTGGGGGAAAATTTAATGCAGGTGGTGGAGTATAAGTGCCCGCATCAGGAGGTGCTATCCATGGCAAAGTTGGTGTTTGTGGCACATCTGTCGTCGGAGGACTAAGGACAAGCGGAGGTGGAATTATCAACGGTGGCAGAACGGCCGGTGGAGGGGCCAGGGACGGTGGTGGTGGTGATGGAACTAACGGCGGAAGTGGGCTCGCCGGTGGGGCAGAACCAGATGGAAGACACGGTGGCGGACATGAAGGAGGTGGTGGTGATGGAGACGGACACGGCGGAGGCGGTGGTGGTGACGGAGGTGGACAGGGACAAGTCGGTGGGGGTGAAGGACAGGGTTGAGGTGGAGGTGCACATCGAGGTGGTGGAGACAACGACGACGGTGGCGGCAATGAGGGCGTTGGAGGAATTACCAATGGTGGCGGAGAATATTGGAGCACCGGTGGTGGTGGTGGAGGAGGAGGTGAGATTCTTGGTGAGTAATAAGGAGTTACCGGCGGCGGAGAAGCCAGTAGCGGAGGGGAATGATATATCGGAGTCTGATCAAATGGATTGTCCGCTGAAGGATGTGTAGGAAAAGGCCATTGACCACATTTGGAGAACAGAAACAGGTAAAAGGAGTCACACTTGTTCCCTCTTGTTCTTTTACCTCCTCTGCTTCTTGTTTTGCTGTTTCTGCCATGCTTGATCTTTCTTCTAAGCACTCTCAATTCTTCATCTTCTTTGCCTTTTTCTCTACTTTCTGCTAGAGACTGGGTAAGCAAAAGGAGTAACACTAGTGTTACAATCACAACACTGTTTGCTTTCATTTCTCTACTGCATGTTCATCACGTCCTGCCTATCACTCTGGTTATATACACACCCACAAATGTTGTTTACGATGTGTATGAATCTGTGCATAAGAGATTAATGTGGCGAGTACACAAGGGAAGCAGTAAATAGTGAGAGAGAAATGAGAACATGAGAAAGGGGATTTGGATCTAGTGATTGGCACAAATCAGCTCATCAATGAGTGTCAAATCTCAAATTAGTTTTGGATGGTACAGCATATGTGAGTGTTCTTGATTGTCGAGAGTGTTTTGAATTTTTGAAAAAGGTATACTTGATAAAAATTTCAAGTGTTAACGAAATCTAATAGCTTTACAGCATGTGTAAGTGTTCTTGGTTGAACCGTTAAATCAGTATATTAACTGATTTAATAAAAAATTTTGTTTATGAACGGTTTGATCATGTTTTTTATCATTAACTTTTGAATCAATTTCTTGATCGGTTCAATGACTAATCTAGTTTTTAATACTTTAAATAATTGTAATTGATATATTCAGTGAGCTAATGGATTTAAGCCACTCACTATATCCAAATCTAGAGAAAGAGAACAGTGGGTTTCACACACACACAGAGGAAGTGGAAGGAGGATGCCTAGTTGTATGTGCCAAATTTAGTGCTTGAGACTTGAATTGAATATCAATACTCTCTGTAATAATTTAATGCAAGTAAAGGTTGTAGGCGCACACCTCAGGCTCTGCCTTGTGGCGTGTCAATTCTTTAGATCTTGTGTGCTTGCATGTTTTAGTAAGTTGCAACGAAATGGCACACCAAGTTAAAGTTGAGTAAGAATTTTTTTTTGGCGCAACCTGATGATGTCTTCTAAAGAATTAAGTTATAGAGAAATAGGAAGAGAAGAGCTGGTTCACCATGTGTGAGTTTTATAGGTGTGGGGTCTAGCCTACTTGTTTATTCATATTTACTTATAACTTTATGATTATACATTTCTAGGATCCTCATTCTGTTTTTGGCCCTGAAATTAGTAGGCACCTAGCATAATACACTTTCTGATACTAAATATAAGTACTAGTTAATAAATGTGTTTTGATCTTAAATATAAGATCTCAGTTCCTTTGTCTTTTATATTTGCTAGTTATTTTCAAACTATTCCAATTGATTGTACTCATTAACGTGTGCAATAATCAATAGGGATAATTTTCATTGTAAATGATTAAAAGAAGGGTTGTTTTAGGAAAACTAATACTCCCTCCATCTTAAATTATAAGACACTTTTAAACAAAATCATATATGCTAATAAATCTCATTAAATACACTTTACAATTTCATATTTTCAAAAAAAAGAATAAATTTTTAAAAAATGCTCTTCATTTATTACTCCATTTATAAAAAAATATTAAACAGAGAAAATGTAGTGGGAAGGGTAATATTAGAAAAGAATTATTTATAAAACCTTATTTTTATCAAAATGTTTTATATTTGGGACCGAATCTTCTCCCGAAATGTCTTATAATTTGGGACGGAGGAAGTACTATATATATTTTTATAAATAAGTTATTTAACTAAATTTTATCATATTTATGAATTACTCCCTCCTCCCTCCATTCCTACTTCTAAGTTAATTTTACCTATTTTACGCAAACTAAGAAAACTAATTCACGTCTTTGAAATTATTCATCTTTATGCAAATGCTCTTAATTAAATATTATTCTCTCTTAATTAATTAAAAGCATCATTTTTCAAAGGCCATTGATGGAAAAAAAAAACATATTAATTACTGCTTAGATTTTGTAAATTGTCTCATGAATTGGGACACTCAACTCTTTTCTACATCAGAGGGAGTATTAGTGAAGTGTTTTTTCTTGTTTGAAAGAGAGGCTTTCTGAGTGAAGTGGTGAGACGTTTCAAGAATAAAGTGTTACATTAAAGCATATCCCGTTAGGCTTGGAATATGTGCAATGTAAAAATTAGAAAACAAAAAACAACATACCTCATGGTCCTCAACAACTATTTTGGCCTTTTTGTTAAAAAAACAGGGATCATCATGTGCTTTCTGCCTCCAACATATATGTTCTTTCATGTGCCAAGTTACCAAATTCAATATGTAAGGCTATTGACTTAGCTTGCACTGATTTTTTCTAGGGAAGAGTAAAGGATAAAAAGAAAATCCATCTTAAAAAAAAAAAAAAACTCCTCACTCTCATTGATAAAGGTGAATTGGGTGTTAGACCAAGAACCATTTGTCAATAAGTCTGCACAAACAAAACAAGTATGGAGAATTCTAAATGCTGATCCTCAATCCTTCCTTTCTAAGACCTTAAGGTTATATTTGGATGGGTGGATTTAAGTTAGGAATTTAAATTTAAAATCTCATATTTGAAATCTTACAATTGAAATCCAAAGATTCTAATTCTTTGTTTGGATGATATAAAAAATTTTAAATTACAATATTAAAATCTTTTGTTTGGATCGAAAGTAAAATTTTAAATTTTAAATTCTATATTTGAATTTAAAAACAATTTGAAAGATTAGTCAAACCCGACGCCAACTTCTAACAGGATCAAACAATTAAAGCCAACTAGGACTGTGGCATTAGTAACAATCGGGATGGGATGTCGGACTTCCACTGGGATTGGATTGTCATGATGACAGGGACCGAATGGCTAACTTCCATTAGGACCAAACCAATGGGGACCAGATAGCCACCTTCCACAAGAATCGGACTGACGGCGACGACGGTGACTGGACGACTGACTTTCGCTAGGACCAAACCGACAGCTGTGAGGGGGACCTGACTTGTGGCGACGATCGGGATAGGACAGCCAACATCCACCAAGATAGGACGGCCAAATTTCATAGAGGTGAGACTCGATGGAAGTTAGTTGTTTGGTCCTCGTTGTCACCATCAGTCTGGTCTTGGTGGAAGCCAGTCTTTCGATGGTCGCCATTGGTTCAATCCTGGTGGAAATCGGTCCTCCAATCCTCGTCATCATCGTCGGTCCGATCCTGGTGGAAGTCGGCCATTCGGTCCTCGTTGTCATTGTAGGTTCAATCCTGATAGAAGTAGGCCATTTGGTCCCCATCATTGCCATCAGTCCAGTCCTGGTGGAAGTCGGCCATTCGGTCATCGCCGTTGCCATCGTCTGTCTTGTCCTTGTGGAAGTCAATCTGGGTAAAAGTTAGTCTTCAGTCCCTGTAGTCACCATCGGTCCGGTCCCGATGAACAATGGTAGCTTGTTTTCATCAACTTTGACGTTTTGGTCCAATTACCCTTGGCATGTTGATTAAGCCTTCATGGATTTAGGTCAAATTATAAAAGAGATTGAGTTAGGATTTGAAATAATAGGGGTTTAGAAAGGATTTTAAATTACAAAAAGATTAAGGGAGAATTTGGATTTGGGTTTGGGGCAAATCCAAATCCACACATTTTTAATTATTCAAACAATAGATTTGATTTAAATCTATATTCAAATCTAAGTCCATGTGTATCTAAACATAGTATAAAAGTCAAATACATGGATCTGAATGCTTCATCTATCATTAAAAAGCCTTACAATTCTTCTTCGTTCTAGAAGGGTATTTATTTCTGTGCTGACTTGATCATCTCCAAAGCTCAAATGGAGAACTGGACTGGTAATGAGGAAAACATTTCTCTAAACCATCCTGAATGGTTCCAACTCATTCAGTTCCCTAATCAATCTACACATAATCATTCTGTTGCTGATTTGTTTAGGGTTTAGGGTAACTTGAACTTGATTTACATTTCTCTAAACCAGCCTAAATGGTTCTAACTCATTCTGTTGCTTGATTTGATCCTTCTTCAACCGTCATGTTGGTTGGCCAATGCTTGAAATGCACCTTTGTTTAACCAACTCTACAGCAGAGTTGATGCTCATTTTCAGCGTTCCCCTACCTTTTACTCCTTAAGAGGACAGACTCATCTGGAATGTCGCACACAGTGGTGAATATAAGGTCAAAGATGGTTTCTAGATCTTACTCAACCAAAGCTTAGAAAGCTTTGTTAACCCTTTTTTAATCAACCCATTTCGAGTTTGTTGTGGAAGCTCAAGTCAGCAATGAAATATCTACTTTTTATCTAGAAACCTATTCATCAAGCTTTGCCACTAGAAGAGATACTTCAGAAACATCATCAGAATGTCTCAAATAACTATCCTTTTGGCTTGTCTTGATGGAGAGACCATTGATCATATTTTCACTCAGTGCAATTTTTCTAAAGCATTATGATTTTCTCGTCTTTCAATATGTCCCTAGCTTTTAGACAGTCTGGGCTCATCAGTTGGATCTTAACCACCTTGAATGGGTTATGTATGAGATTGGTGGCTTAGATCAGATAAAAAAGGGCTTTCACTTTGCTGAACATGGTTTAGCAGAAAAGATATCTGGTTGTTTGTCAAGATGATCTTCAACACCCTCTCAAATTCATCAATGAATTCCAGGGCATTCTTACCTTTTGGATTCTGTCTGTCAATGGAAATTTTCCATTCCTTCAACTGTTTCAGGTCCTACTTCACTTTCAACACACAAAACCTCGCATTGCTTTGGATGGACGTTGGATAGTTTAGATGAAGAAACTCAAATACAGTAAGACTTTGCATCGTGGTTCGTTATTCAAGAAAACTCTAATATCATACTGTTTATCCCATATTTTGTCTTTTTCGGCCCAAGCCCAAAGAGGTCGAAAAAGCTTCTAGAATGGGGGAAGTTACTTGCAAAAAAGAGTAAGCAATGCGCCACTTCGAAAATGGGGGGCAAGTAGAAAAGTTCAGGAAAAACTGCAGCAAATAGTCTTGGAAAAGTGGAATATAGAGTCACGGAAAAACTATCTACGTTGCCTATGAAATAAAAGCAAGGCACAACATATCAAATCCCTTGCAGCACATTATCAGAAAAAGTACAGACACTTCCTTTTGTAAATTTCTATGTAGTTCCTTTGTATCAGCACGCGATCATGAGAGAGCAACAAGTCCCTTGCAGCAACACCGGGTAGAACAGCAGCATCACTACTCCAGCTTTTTTCTTCTGTTTTTTCGTATTACAATTTCTGTAATTTACCGTAGAATAGTAATAGTATTATGTCTGCTCCTGTTATGCATTTCTTTCATTTTGCTTCATCTTTTTTTCCCCTGTATTTTTAAACACTTATATTCAGGAAAATTGTAACAAAGTATCCTGAGAACTCACCTTTTGATTTAGAAGTTAGGTGCATGACATTGTTTGAGGACAAGCTCTCTTGACACGCCTGCGCACCACAAACACAACAAACACATACACATCATCAAATGGAGGAAGAATTTAAACGATACTCAAGTTCCATCTTGCATGTTTCAGAGCTACTCTGATGGATACTTAACTGTCAAAATAATTTCAATTCTCCTTCAAGGCCTTCATGCTTATTTTGTCTTAAGTAGATAGGGTTGAATCACTTCTCATTGTGGATATTTCATCAATGTTTCGCTGGTTTACTCAATTTGATGTATTCTTAACGAGGATGACTCTATGCACTTCCTTTTTAGTTTTTCTCTTTGGATAGCTAATGCTAATATTGTATTTTTAACATTTTATTGTTAATATAAACTTTGTTTTTCTTCCAAAAAAAAGGTGGGCTTTGTATTTTATGTTTTACATTTAGCATAGAAGAAAATTCAGGTTTATGGTAGACTCACATAAGAGGTAATTTTCACTATTTTAAAACCCAGACTGACCCAAATAGTCGGACTGGTCGAACCATTACTTGGAGAAGAAAATGGTATGGTTCAACTATTTGGCTCGTTTTGGCTGTTGGCTTGCTTTGACTTAGGCGGTTTTTGAAGATTTAAAGCAAAAACTCGAAACTCAGAGTGGTTGAACCGTTTTGACTTGTTTTTAATATATATGTATGTAAATATTATTTTTTATTTAATTATTATATCACTAGTTGAACCATAAGACTTGTGACTCATTGATCTTTTTGGTTCATTGTCCAGTTTGAATTTTAAAATGTTGTTAATTTTCTTTTTAATCTTGTCTTAAGCTTTCCAAAACTTCTATTTCTTGAAGAAAGGATTGTTATTTTGTTCCTGGTCAGAGAATTCATATCTATTTTATATAGTTTAAAAAACTCATAATATCAAGGAGTTTTAGAAGAATTTAGGTTGGATTCATTATTTTTATATAATTATTTGATTAAGTCAAATTTAAGTATTGTTAGACATAACTGAGGATATAATCTTTACTCGAATATGTGAAATTTACTTGAATAATAAATAAACATATGTTTTATATTTATAAAATTAGTGAAAAAGAAAAATTATAGATACTGTGTATAGCAGCATTATGTTGACCGTAAGCAGTCCAATGTCACAAGTCTCGTGGGACCATGAATCTCAACTTGCTGGATGGACTGTTATCTTTCATTTTGTCATTAAATTAAAATTTAATAATATGTAACTGAAAAAAAAATTAAATTTATAAATTAATTTCTACATATTTTACCAAAACAAATAAAATTTTAAAATTTATTGATTCTATCCAAAATTTAATAAATTTTTAACTTTATCCTTATTATATATGTATTTTTTTTAAACCTTAAATATGCATACTTTTATAATATTTTTTCTCATTAATATTTAATGTGATAAAAGGAGAAACTTGTAATAAAAAGTTAAGAACATGAGTTATAAATAGGATAAAAAACTCTATCTCTTTATCTTATGAATATGATTGGAAGTGTAAATATAATTAATATATGTTTAGAATAAAATTTAAATAAAATAAAAAATTTTGATATTAGATACTCTCTCTGTTAAAAAATATAAGGCATTTTTAATTAAATTTTACCCTCAATAAAGTAGTTACCTACTTTCTAATTAACTATATCTTTTCATATTTACCTTTATTAAATACTCTATAATAAATATAAAGTAATTATCAATAGATGTACTTTTAAAAAAAAGACAATGATTATACCTTAAAAGATTAAAAATGCCTTATATTTTTTAATAGAGGGAGTGTTAAATATATATTCATAATTAATCATATATTCTATTGAATTAGTAAGAAATGTATTCCAATTAAAAATTATACATTCATAAAATCTTAATTTTTGAGTTTCTGATTAAAAAAAAATGTCTAATTTTTGTTTATGAATTGGGGAGTTCACATGATATTTGTGAGAAAGGAAGTACGCAAAACGTAGCCATCATGATTTTGATTGCCCTATCATCCAAGTCACGACATGTCAATAATTAATTTATGGTTTGTGTTTGTGGGGTTTCTTTCTACCAATATAAAATATAATACATATAACGACAAAAAAAAAAACTCTCTCCATTATATTTTATAAAATATTTTTTAAAATATTAATATTTTATTTTTTATAGTATAATATGCTTTGCAAAAAAATAATGATATCTAAATCAATATTATCCCAAAATTTCCATCATTATAAAAAGAGGAAAAGTGGGATTTAAAAATTAGTGTTAAATGCATTTAAATTTGAGTAAATTATAAACACCTTCAGAGCCAATGAAGCTGGCAAAATCTTGAATTTGTTGAGATTTGAAGATGCCAAATCATGGAGGGACAAGTTAGAGGTCTAGTCTATTATTTTATATATATATATATATATATATAATTGATATAATCATTATCATTGTCATTACTCAATACTCATTATCCACTGTTACGATTAATTTAATAAAATTTATAAAAAAAATATAACTATGATTAAAGCACCTTTAATCCTTTAATTTTATATAAAAATTTTAATTTAATTTTTTAATTTTATAAAATATCTTTTTCAATCCTTTTAACCCAAACATCCTTAATTCTAAATAATTATCTGTTGGGTCAATCATTGTCATAAACTTATAAGTAAGCATTTGTGAATGTTTTTTAAATATTTAAAAGTTTAGTGTAGAAATTTTTTTTATTAATAAAACTAACAGTGTTAGGAATATAGCTAGTACTGGGCAAATGAATTATGGGCTAACTCGTAGGCTAGTCCACGCAGGTTGGCATTTTTACAGGTTGGGTTGAGTTAACTTGTTAAATAAAAAAGGCTGAAAAACTCAATCCAACCCATTTTCTAATGGGCTGACGAGCCTGTAGGCTAGCCTGCAAAATTTTACCAAATTTTTTTTACAATTTAAAATTTATATAATATAAATATATATTTATTTCATATTTTAAGGAAATTAGCAATTAAAGGACTTGTAAATAAATATAAAATTTAATCAAATAAATTTATTTGTTAGATTTTTACTATTATTTATTTTCTCGCCTAGGTGTGTTATCTTTCTCATTGCAGAGAAAGAAAATTTGAATATAAACTAATATTATTTTTCCTAATGAATTCTTATTTATGATTTCAATTAATAGATCTTATGATATTAACAAATAATATATATTTAAAAAATTTCTATAAAAATTAATAAAGAACATATTTGGGAGTCATAGATTATATATTTAAAAAATATTATCATTATTGTAGATTTATAAAAAGATATAATATGATTAAAAAATAAAAAATTATTTTTTAAAAATTTTGCTAGCCCGCAGTCAGCCCATTTTAGCCCTCTAGTTTTGCAGGTTGGGCTAGCTCAGCCCCTTTTAAAAAATGAGCTAATTTATTTAACCAAATCCATTAATTTTTGTGAGTTAAATGGGCTAGCACGTGAGCTCAACCCATTTTTTTGACTCTAGATATATGATTGAAAATATATTTTATAAAAATAATGGACCAAAATAAAATCTTGTATAAAGTTAGAAAAAAAAAAAAAAGCACTTTAGCCTATAACTATTGATCCATATAGCATGTTTTAATATTAGTTCCTAAACTTTGTTTTCATGACTCCAAGTCTCTTAAGTTTCATCTGTAAGTAATATTAACCCATATATTTTTAATTTAAAAATGATCATAAGGACCTAATGGTAACAAATTTGTACATAAACTCCATTACTTTTTGTGTTGACTTGTTAAAATTATAATAAGTTGTATAAAAAATAACTAGAAGGCAAACAAACAAAGAAGAACATTAACTCAAAATTCTTAAATGCACAATGGATGAAGCTTCATAAATTAGAAGACATAATAACTAAGGTGACTGACAAACAAGTAGCAATTTGGTTTATGAAATGTCCAACTCATCATAATTTTACCAACTCAATAATAAGATCAACAAAGTTATGTACACATATATAAATTTAACTTTCTCAAATAAAGGCTAACATTGTAAATAGATAAAATTTAAGAGATTTGAAGTAGTAATAAAAAAATATAAGAACTAATACCAAAATATACTAAAAGTATAGAAACCAACAATTATTTTTCCAAAATTTTATAATAAATTATATATTTATAACTTATAAATAATATACTTTAATTAATAATTACTCCGCAAAATGGAGTAATGTACTAGCAGTGACAAATTATATGAAGTTTTCTTTTTGGAAAAGACAAGTTATATGAAGTTAAAATGCCCAATATAATATGAGATTGATGGTGTAAGAAATACTTTTATTATCAATTAAAATATACATTTAATTTTTTAATTTTATACAATTTTATTTTAGTTCCATAATTTTATAAAATATTTTCAGTTTTTTTAACCTTAACACCATTAGCTTCATTAAAAAAAAAGTTTTACATTAAATTTTTAAATATTAATAAAATATTATCAAATGTTGGTATATTAAAATTTAATTTTTTTAAAAAAATAATAATGAATGGTACAAAAATTAAATTATTTGAAACTAACACTATTAAGGTCATATGACTGAAAATTATTGTCTCTGGTCTTATTTATAAATCACTTCTGACATATTTTATCAAAATAAATAAAAATCTTAAACCCCACTAACTTTATCTTAAAAATTTAATAAGTTTTTACCTTTATCCCTAATAAATATTTTTAAATCTCATTACTAGTATTTTTATTTAAAGTATTTAATAAGGACAAAAATGTAAAGAGAAGTATTGAAAATTAGTAAATGCCCTATAAATAAGATTAAATTTTTTTTCTTTTACCTTATAAATAGAACTGGAGGAGTACTTTATAAAATTAAGAGACTAAATTAAAACTTCGTATAAAGTTAGAGAACAAAAAATATACTTTAACCTTTATTATATATTAACAACAATTTATAAATTATAAGTATACCATAAACTAATTTTTGTTAAGAATTATAAGAACTTATTGCAAAATCTTAAATAATACAAATTAATTGAAAAAGGTAAGTAAAAAAGTCGTTGGTAAGAAGTTAAAATGAAAAATAGAAAATTATAAAGCAAGAATTTGTTTTATTATATAAAATATAAATTCATGGCAAGTGGACACGCCCATAAATCGTGGCACGATGGAACTCCATAATTAAGAACCCTCACCAGTCTTTCTATTTCTATTTAATATAAAGAGCCATGAACACAATAAATAAATATATATACTTTATTTAAACTTATTCTTTCATTTATTCAACTTGACAAACTTTTTGACAACAAAGATTTCTTTCAAAGAGCTAAAGATAAAGCTTCAAACTTTAACCTGTGTTGTGTTTGTGTAACATGCATGATTTCTTCAGTTCTTTCTTTCGTTCTATACTGCCCCCCCTCTCTCTCCCTCTTTTCTCTCTCTCTGTCCCCATAACTTTGGAACGCTCACCTTTGCATAACCGCCACATGATTTCTTCAGTTCTTTCTTTCGTTCCTATATTGCCCCTCTCTTATTCTCTCCCTCATAAACAAACAAAGCCTACTCATCTCAATCATCAAATTTGGTAGTAGCTGGACTCAAAAGCGCTTTCTTGGTTTCCCTGAAAGATCCTTTGTCACTTTCTTCACAGGTTATTACTGCCAAAGTTCAGATTCAAAATCAAACCCCAAAAGAAGTTTCTCTTCTTTCAACACTTGCTCTCATTCTTATATTCTCCTTCTCTGTGTCATGTTCTTCCTTCATCACCCATCTAAGGCAACATGAATAATTTTCTTCTTCTGTTCCTACTCATTTGGTATCAAGCTTCCCCTTCAGTTTCTCATTTTTTTGCAAATGCTGAAGCTCAATCTCCAGGTACTGCTGCATATCTTCGGGAATTATTCTTACTTGTTTCATTAATTTACGCTTTGTGAAGTTCCTGTTAGCTTTCTGTTTGATATCATGCCTGGTTCACCATCACTTCGAAAAGCATTAAAAGCTCAAAAGTTTTAATCCCCACCAAAATCCTTGGTCTTCACTTTTTTTGGGGCCATAACTCAATGAGCGATTTGGATGGGGTTCACTGTCAAGTTACTGTATAAAATTCTCTTTGGTTTCTGAAAAATTCAGTTTCGCCGGTAAGCAAACAGACAAAAGTGGTTAAGCAGCAATTATGCCTTTCCTCAGTCTGAAACCATTTGATGAAATAAAATAACTATGTTTTTTGTTCTAAGCATTATCATTTTCAACCATAGATCTGATGATACCAGTTATTTCCCATTTTTGCTTAATTATTAGAATTAGACCATAGAAAGCTGCTTACTTTCAGAGGTTCTCCTTCCTACTTGTTGATATCTGTGTCAATTAATTACTTAATTCTGATGATACAGT
>NW_026556180.1:0-40455 GCF_029017545.1 Prosopis cineraria | reverse complement strand
CCACAATTCTCATCCATGTAACTGAGCTGGGATATCAAAAGGCTAGATGGATCCTTTGTTGAAATTGTACCAGGCTATACTAACTGCGGTTGGGTTAGTAGAAAAAATTATTGTCTTATAGTGTGATAAATTAATATTCAAATCTTCATTAAAATAGGTGTACATATTTAGTATTTGATAGTATCTCAAATAAGTTTACCTTCAAACTTCACCTTTTTTTTTATGCCCTGTTATTTATTTTGTTAATACCAATTAATTTTAAGGGGATCTACCAAGTAGGCATCAATCCTATTAGAAGGAATTATGATTTTTTAAATATAAGACCCTGTTTGGTTCATTGGAATTATTTTAAGAGAAATAGAAGTGAAAAAGGAATAGGAAATGGAAATAGAAAAAGAATAGAAATGTATTTTTAATTTTGTTTAGTATGATAGAAAAATATACATGGAATCATCATATTATTTTTATTTGATTTATGTCTTAAAAATATAGAAAGTCACAACGCCCTCATCTTCTTCACCTCCTCATTCTTCCACCTTGTTCTTCCATGGCTAAAATTTACCAAAACTCAACCCAAAAATTCAAGTTATCCACAAAAAAAAAAAAAAAAAATCTAAAGTGCAAAGAGCCAATACAATAAATAGATCTAAAACTCATGAACAAGAATAACCCCCTAAACATCAGATCTGCAATGCACATCAGATTGATGCAAGTTAAAAATATAAAAAAGCAAAATCGATTGAGCATGAACTACAAAATCTTCAAACCTTCCATTGTGGGTTGTTGTGACTTTTGAACCTTTGATCTGAATCACAATATGCCCTCATTGCTCGTCTTTAAATTTGCAATCTGAATTGAAGTTTAAGATGAAGTTGAACCTTCAATCTCATCGCAATTGAATCGCAATTCACCTAACTTTTCATCTTCTTCATCGTTATCACTCTAAACGTTCATTGCATGGCTTGAACATGTCTTCAAACCTCTATCACAACAATGTCCACCTCACACCTTGCTTCTAGATCTTCACTCCATCATGCCGGCATCTGCTTTGCAACTTCCCTCTTAGCCCCAGAGTGCAATGTGAAAAATGGTTGAAGGATTGGGTTTAGTTTAGAAAGGCATATTTAGAATTGTGATGTTTTAATAAGGACACGATAGTCCTAATATTTGGGTTCCAAGGAGCTCTGCCTTAGGAACCCAAATTTTGGCTTCTTCCTTGAAAATAGTTTCCCACGAATCAAGTTTCAAGTCATGTCAAGCAAGTAAAGGAAAACTCATTTTTTGTTTCCTTTTCCTAATCCTATTTCCTATGAACCAAATGAGGCCTAAGGTTTAGAATTTGAGTTCTTATAAATACAGAAAATATTTTTGTAAGAGTTACTTTCAGTTCAACCTAACTATACTCGAATTTAATCTAGTCAGGTAGTCATATTAATTAAAAAAATTTAAGTAGACCTATTTAGGTATTTAGGCCCTGAAGTTCAGATATAATTAATATTTTATAAATAGTGACCTGATGGAGATTTTAGAATCATAGAAGTTACTTACGGACAACAGAGCACATGCAATGGGGGCAAAAAGAACCTATAAATCAGTTGGTTGAATTCGTCACATTTATCAGCGGTCAAATTGATAGTTAATGAAACTTGGACACCATGAACATGAAACGACCACTGAAACATTAAAGAAATTGATGCATCAACATGTTCGGAATTAGTTGATCCTCAATAAGAACCCAGAAAATTGTTGCCAAATACTACTTCACATGTTTATAAAGTATTTTTCTCAAAAAAAAAAAACATGTGTATAAAATATTAGAGATGATATAATCTTTAATCCTTAATTTTTTAATTATATATTTAGTCCTTAAATTTTAACTAATACAACTCAATTCTAATAGTTTATTGAGTTAAAATTTTATAGAGAATGAGTCGCATTGACTAAAATAAGGACCAAGTTACTTTAGGTTAAAAATTATAAAGATTAAATTATTTTAAATCAAAATTCAAGGCCGTATCAATAATGGAGAAAAACTTAAGGATCAAAATCTATATTTTCTCAAAATATTAAAATATAAAAATGTACTTCTTCTATTCCTTATCATAAGGCACCTTTTACAATGTTTTTGTTGTCCTTAATATAATGTATTTGATGAGATTTTAATTAAATTTGTCAATATTATCTCTATTTAAACCCATTAACTATAAGAGAAAACATAAACAAAATTAATAACTTAACTACTTCTCTAATTCCAGAGAGATAGTTAATTAAATGTGCATTATGAAATTAAGACAAATGGTTTGGGAAAAAATTGCTTCCTCTATTAGAAATCAGTAAATCTATTGTTCCTTAACTGAATGAGATGAGAATAAGATAAAGTTAACATTCATTCAATGATAAAGCCTTAAAATGAAATTTCTTCCTAAACTGAACATTTTACTTCTTTCTTCCAAAAGAAATGTTATTACTCATGTGGCAATGTGAATTTTTTTTCTTCTTTAGGATTTCTTTCATTCTCCTCCAATAACTAGTGCAGCTAGAGCCAAAAATATAAGTCAGGTTATATGAATTGGTCCAATAATCAATCATAAAGGTCATATTGGGTTGAAAAAAATTGATTGGTGTGGACCATATAACCCTCGAACCATAAGTTAATCATGATAGGTTAGGGTTGGCCTATATAACCCATATTATTTTTAAAAAAATTAAAAAAGGAAGAGAGGAAAAATTTAGGTTGAATTAATTCATATATTTTATTCAAACATATATATTAATATTTTGGTGTATCTTAAATTAATTTTGAATGAATGTCAAACTAGAACTCATCATTTAGGTATGTTTTCCCCTTAAATTCATGAAAAAAAATAAATGGGTTGACAGGTTGGTCTATTTAATCTGCCAATCCTCAATGATTGAATTGAGATTTTTTCAATCTATATAAAAATAGATTAAATCCAATATAACTCACATTTTTCTCAACTCATATAAGCTAATTTATATGATTCGAGTTGGCTCATGTTTTCAAACTCTAAGTGAAGCGTGTGTAATTGTGTGTATTTTGTACAGAAACAAGACATCAATTATTGTCCTTTAAAGATTATCATTTTACATCAAACTCATGTAACATATGAGATTCAGTCTAGTTATAATAAAGACATGTATTTTATCAATCATGTCTTTAATGATGACGCACTAATTTTAAGTTTAGAATATAATCTATTTATGTCTTACAAAGCCAAAATGAAGAAGTGGCGAGAACGAGTGGTCAAGAATTAAGAAAATAGTTAATGATAAAATTGGTCAAACCCAAAAAAGAAAGAAAGAACTGGTGCAATACCAACCATTTTAGAAACACACCGTTTTCTATTTTCACGGAAATTGCATGGAACTCCGTTACATTGGCGAGCCGTTTACGTATATAAACTCGACTCCGTTGATCATCAATTTCATCCAAGCTCATTCTTCTCCTTCTTGCTTCCTTTCAAGTTTCTTGGAGGAGGCAAGTTATACCTTCTGCGTTTTTCTCTTTTCTCGCATCTCCTGCTTTTTTATTCTCTTCTAGTTACAAATGGCTGCCTCCAGATGGTTGAAGCCCGAGGTACTTCTTCCCTTCTTTTCCCTTGTCTCTAATTATTCGATCGTTTTCATCAATGTTCATCCTGTTTGGTTCCCGAGAAAATGATTGAAAATCCGAATTCGATTTCAGCTATTCTACATGCTGCATCGCCTGATCCGAATCGTTACTTTATAGTCATAGCTCCGGAGATTCTTCTCTTTTTTCTTTTTTTAAATCGTAAAACTCATCGGTTAATTTCTTAGGAGCAATGATTCATTTTTTCTCATCAAGCTTGTAAATCTCGGAGAAGATCCTTGGTTCGATTTTGTGTTTCGTGTCTTTAAGAAGCCAATGTCAGGAAGAATTGTAGTCGTAAGATTGAGCACGAAATGCTTGGCATAAAACGTGATGATTTTCTTAATGCGTCCTGTTTCTTGTATTGCGAATAGGTTTACCCTCTTTTTGCTTCAGTTAGTGTGGCCGTTGGGATCTGCGGCATGCAACTAATCAGGAACATCACTACCAATCCTGAAGTCAGGTGCATATATTGATGACTGTTTTGCATATCTTGTGCTTTGTTATTCTTATTTCAGATTAAATTGTTTCCTCTGCACAATAGCTGCATCAGCCAAGGCTGTTTTTATATATAAATCAGTAAATTAATATAGTTAATGATAAGTTCTTTTTTCTATTTAGTCCAGATATAATGTGAATGTATCAATTTGATTCGTGAAAAGTCCCTCTGATGTTAATCCTTCAGTAATAAGTTTCTCAATGTACTCTCTTCAAATACTTTTGCGCAACCAAAATTGTCACTGTGGAAAGCATTCATGGCCTTTCTAATACACTAAACTCCAGCTTAGTTTTGTGCTGAAGATACATGAACAAGTTGATAGCGTTGGTTAATAGACGCATGAGTTTCCTTTTTCGTCCTTATCATGAGTTTCTTATGCACTAATGAAATGACCATTTTGATACTAGAGAAAAACATGTAAACATAATTAAATCTTTAATTAGTTCTCTTGGTAAATTCAACTTGTGTCTGTTAGGAAAAATAAAATGCTACTATTTGTTATGGCCTACGAAGTTTCCTCCATTTGTAAACAACATTGAAAGGACAACTTGAATGTATGGGATAAAAATTCCAATGAAAATGGTAAGAAAGAAAGAAAAATTGGTAGTATGAAAATCAATATATTAGAAAAGGTGTTCGTATTTAATGTCTAATTGTGTCTCAATCCAAATTAGGGCTTATTAGAACTTTAATAGTTATTGATTATTGATGATGATACACTCAAATTTAAAAGTGTTGTGAAATGAGAGGTGATTTGGTTATGTTATGGTCAGGGTACTAAAAGAGAATAGAGCAGCAGGAGTGCTCGAGAACTTCGCAGAGGGTGAGAAGTATAAGGAACATGGACTAAGGAAGTTTCTCCGCAACAGGCGTCCTGAGATTATGCCATCTGTCAACAACTTCTTCTCTAAACCAAACTAACCAATTATTCATTCATTCATAATTCGATTCCTGAGAGATTAGTTTTACGTTTTCGGATTTTGTTGAGAGAGGTTTTATTTAGAATGCTCCAATATCATTTTTTCATATCACTACTACTTGTAATTTGTTGGTGGATGAGCCATGTCCATGTCGTTCAATAAATAATAATAAAGTTTCTCATGCTCTTTCTTGTTTTCCAAAATAATTTCAATGATTAATTAAATAAATAATGTAAGTGATTAAAAAAATTACTTTTTCAACCTATGTCTTAAAAAAAATTAATGAGAGAATGAAATAGAAGGGCTGAAAAGTGAAATCATATATAAACTGAGACTATAAATTTGTGAAAAACATATAATTATAGAAACACTAAGGAAAAATATAAATAGATAAAAATATCCTTTTCCAATAGTAATGTATTGTAGTTGTAACTTGTTAATTATAAAATCTTAATTATAAAATTAGAATATAAGTTGCAAATCAATTATAATTTTAAGAAGTTTTATAAATCTTGAAAGCTAATTAGCGGTAAATCTTAGAAACTATATTATAAAAATCTTCAACAATTTATAACTAATTTATACTTAAAATGTCCCTAGAATCAATAGTTATAAAATGCAAAACATCTTTTCTATTTTTAAAATTTTATTTTCATTCATCTAACTATTAATTAATTAGTAATGCTATGTTTAGATAGAGAGAAAAATATGAGAGGAAAGCAGGAAAATAGGAGAAAAAATAAATCTTTTCTCATTTGAATGAGGAGAGAAAAGTGAGAGAAAAAAAAAAGTAAGAGAAAAAATAAAAAGTAAAACTCACTATATTTTCTTTTCAACTTTTGTGGTGAGGTTTTGAAAAAAAAAAAAATTCCCACCATTTGCTCTCACTCCCTCTTCTCTCTTATATGTTATCTATATTTTCATTTTGCCACTTTGACACAGGCAGCAGCTTTTTTCTTCTCTGGTGTGTTCTTTGTTGCATTATTCTTCATAGAGTTGGTAATTTAAATAGGTTAGATTTATTTAAATTAGTCTTGAAATATCTTACTTTTTTTAAAAAGATTATATAACCAAGTTCATTCCTAACACTTTCGGGTTTATTTTGGTTAGCCCGACTATCCAAAACTTTTTAAAAATTTTTTTATTTTTTAAATGAATTTTAATTTGTAAATAATTTTGTTAAGTATAAAACATTATTTTAACTTTAAAAGAATAAAATAAAAAATAATAACTTATTAATTTTGTATTTAAGTAGTTTTGTTACTGTTTTATTGTATTATGTATAATTTATTTATAAATATTTTCTTTACTTATAAATTAATATCTTAGTTATTTAAATATTGCTCTTATTATAGTCATATATAAATATTTTATACATTTTAATTTTATTATACTATTTAAATTATGATTAAGTTAATCTTAATTTAATTATGGTTAGACTATTGACTTAAAATTATTGCCCCGATTAGTTCAAAATTTTTAATAACTTTTAAATAAATTATACTTTTTTATTTTTAAAAATATGAAAAAATAGCCATTATTATATTATATAAAACAAACCATTTAATCATGAATAAAATACTATTTTTGTAATTATTTTTCTTTAACTTTTTATATTGTTTAACCCTATATATAAGGGGTATTTACTTTAGTTTATTAATAATTTTTATCTACTAGTAGAATCAAAAATTCATACATGCCCAAATTTTATTTTTAAAATTATTTTTAATTTAAAATTAATTATCTATTTTTATAAAAAAATATAAAATATATTTTTTGGATATGCTAATGATGTATAGGACTCAAAAAAAATTTTAAAAAAATTGAATCTTAAAATATAAAAATCATTCCTAAAATTTATTTTAAATATTATTTTGAGATATTTTATTAATTAAAAATAATAAAAATATGAAAATATAAATTTTTTTTTTTTTTAAAAAATAACTATAGTAGTGCACTCAAATATATGATATTTTAGTATAAAAGGACATAAAACTTAAAAAATTAATTAATATTTATTATATTTTATTTTTTTAAAATTTATTTTTTATATTCTAGGTATTCGGGCCAAGCCGCCTGAATTTTCCCAAATAGACCCTCCTAATAGGCTAGAATGATAAAAAATTATTTTTTTGAAACTTGGTCCTAAGTTTTTCAGGCTAATCCGTTAGATTTGGCTCAAATTACTAGTACTATTCTTCCAAGCCTAAATTGCCAACGCTATTCTTCCAGTAGTTTGATTTCACTTTTATATATTTTTCTTCACGGATCTCGTTTAAATGTTAATTGTTGTCCTCTACTCCTCTTGGAACATATGGGAAAGACTGGACTAGATTCGGTGCTAAAAAGAACTAAAAAAGATAGCAATATAAGACAAACTTATGATCAAAATAAGAAATGTGATGAAATAATTATAAGGAAATTTACAGTCAAAAACTACTAGAGAAATCTATTTATAGATAAGTATCAAATAATTTTAAAATTATGCAGTGATACTAAGGAATCAAAATGTAATTAATTTTTCATGTCAAAAGACAAAATTGCCTTTCAATTTTTTTTAAAAGCTCCTCAGCCACCAACTGCCAGTGGCCAAACCACCTCGCCGAATAAGCCATTTCAGCTCCAACAATAGTAGTTGGATCACTATCAGAGCTCCAACATCAATTACCGAACTAGCGAGGGAGGCAAATTATTTTTTTTAAGGTGGCCAAGGTGGGGTTTGAGCCCATATCCTCTTGGCCGTTAAAAAATTGTTAACCACTAGGCTAACAAATCTTTTTAATTATATAATGCAAAGTTATATATATACTTAATTCTGTTTTCACTTTTCATGTCAACATTTATTAAAAGTTTAATAGTTACTTGTCATTTTACAAATGACTTCTTATTAAACTACTAATGGGACTTGCTAAAAAATTTTAATATATACTGATTTTTATAAATGCTTACTTATTTTTATTACCAGGAATAACAAGTTTTCATTAAAAATTTAACAAGTAACCATTTGTGAAATGATAAGTCTCGTTACTAGTTTTAAAAATTTCTCTTAATAACTTAACAAGAAAATTTTAATAAAATAATAAGTTTCTATGAGTTTTTAATATGTAAAATATTAAAAATAAAAATAAGTAAATATTAAAAAAATTATTTCATATTAAATTTCTTTGACAACTCCCCATTTATAATTTAACAAGTGATCATTTGCAAAATGACAAGTCCCATTACTAGTTTTGAAATTTTCTCTTAATAATTTAACAAGAAAATTTTAGCAAATAATAAGTTTTTATGAGCTTTTAACATGTAAAATATTAATAATAAAATAAGTAAACATTTAAAAAAACCACTCTACATTAAATTTATTTGACAAGTCTCCGTTGATAATTTAACAAGTGACTAATTGTAAAATAACAAATCCTATTACTAGCTTTGAAAATTTCTCTATAAAATTTGATAAGAAAATTTTAGCAAAATAATAAGTTCCTACGAACTTTTGACATGTAAAATTTTAGCACAATAAATTAAGTAATGGGGCTTGTCATTGTTACTTAATTTATCATGACAAGTCCCATTACTTAATTTAACAAATAGCCATTTATAAAATGACAAGTAACCATTAAACTCCTGATAAGTGTTGACATGAAAAGTGAAAGCAAATTTTAAACATAATGGGGCTTGTCATTTTCCAAATGATCACTTGTTAAATTATCAATGGGGACTTGTCAAAGAAATTTAATGTGGAATGATTTTTATAAATGTTTACTTATTTTTATTAATAAAATTTTATAAGTTAAAAGCTCATAAAAACTTATTATTTTGCTAAAATTTTCTTGTCAAGTTATTAAGAGAAATTTTAAAGCTAGTAACGAGTGTTGTCATTTTACAAATGGTTACTTGTTAAATTATTAATGAAAATTTGTCATTTCTAGTAATAAAAACAAGTAAGTATTGATAAAAATTAGTGTGTATCAAATTTTTTAACAAGTCTCATTAATAGTTTAACAAGTAGCAAATTGTAAAATGACAAGTAACCATTGAGCTCCTAATAAATGTTGGCATGAAAAATTAACATAGTTATATATATCTATAAAATCTTACATTATATAATTGAAAGAATTTGTTAGCCTAGTGGCTAATAATTTTTGGTGGCCAAGAGAATGTGGGTTCAAATCCCACCTTGGCCACCTTAAAAAAAGTAGTCTGCCTCTCTTGCTGGTCTAGTGATTGGTGCCAAAGCTCCAGTGGCTGGTGGTTGAGGATTTTTTTAAAAAAAATTGAGGGGCAATTTTATTTTTTTGCATTAAAAATTAATTACATTTTGGTCTATTGATATTGCAATTTAATTTCATAATTATTTGGTACTTGTTTGTAAATAGATTCTTCCAGCAATCCTTGAATGTAATTTTCCCATAGTTATAATACCTTAGAAGAACGGTGAGTCTAGGACAAAAAAGCTAAAACCAGAAAAGACATACTCCCTCCATTTAAAATTATAAAGCATTTTTAATTAAATTTTATTCTTAATAAAATAGTTATCTACTTTCAAACTAATCTTATATTTTTATATCACCTCTATTAAATGCCCTACAATAAATATAAAGTCATTCATCAATAGGGGCATTTTTGAAAAAAAGGTAATGATTATATCTCTAAAAATTAAAAATGCCTTACATTTTTAAACATCCAACTCTTCAAAAAATGTCTTACATTTTTAAATGGAGAGAGTATGATCTAGAAAGTTGCGCTATTAACAAGAAAACAAGTGTCAAAATATTAAAAATAAGGTGTTTAAAACTAATATAATATATATATATATATATATTTTTACATTAAATAAAGTGCCCACATTTGAATACTTAAAGGTAAGAATAACATTTTAATTAAATTATTCGATTTTAAAATGTAATAATTTTAAAATTCACTTTTAACAACTAATTTAATTTTAAATTAATTTGATTATGTTTATTTGGATATAATTTCTGCTTTCAATTTATTTTTACAACCATAATTGTATGAAACATGATATATTTTAATTTAGTATAAGGACATTATAGTCTTTATGATACTTGTTTATTATTCTTTCTCTTATTTTCTGCTGTCTATCCAAACGTAATAAATAATAACATTTTTTTTAATTTTTTCTTTTTTTTTTTTCTCCTTCCATTTTCATTCATCTTAACTTTTCTTTTCCATTTAAATAAAGAATAAATCACATATGTTGAACCATAATATCCTTATCTACTCTTATATATTATCTAAAATAAAATATTTCAGACAATATTAAAAATTAGATTAAACTGTAGGCTTTAAAAACAGTGAGAATGTCTTCGTAAATCTAACAAAGTGGAAGAGAGTTCATTATATTTTACTCTAAAAATTATTTGCCTCCTCTGTAACAATAATTAATTATTACCAAAGAAGGGTAAAGTTAAAATAATTCAAAATTATAACTACCTAATTGTTTTTCTTAGTTGTGTTTGCCTTAATTTAAAATATTTGAAACGAACGTAATGTATAAAAATATGTATATTTTTTAACCAACAAGAAAATATCTCAAGCATGTCTAATTGGTATAAAATATTTCTTAATTTCATATGCCTAGTACCAAGAGTTTGGCAATTTGGGCAATCTGAGTTTTTTTTTAACATAAAAAATAAAATAAAAAAGCCAGAGTTGGGCAGATCGAGTTTTATTTAGGTTGATATGAAAAAGCCCAAATACACAAAAGTAATAAATAAAGAAGCTCTACCAACAATTTGAAATAATAAATAAGCTCGAAAGCCTGAATTGTTAGAATTTTTATCTTTTGGCATTTTATTTTTTAAAACTTATCTCAAATTCTATATTCAACATCCAAATTTTAAGCAAAACTATAACACATTTACTCCTTACAACTGAGATTAAATTTAAAATTGAATATCATATATAATTTGAAATTGAAACATGTATACAATGACTCACTTCAACTAATTATACATGATACTTCCTTCGTCCCAAATTATAAAATATTTTTGAAGGAAATTTAATGTCAAAAAATATAAGACACTTTAAGAAGATTAATGTTTCATTAAATAGACTTATTTCAATATTATCAGTTATTTCTATATTCAATACTAATTAATTGTAGATTTGGTCTAATTAAATTAAGGGTATTTTGGTAGTTTTTATTTTTATTTATAAAAAATAAAATTACTAAGTGTATTTAATGAGGTTTATCACCATGTTGAATTTTGTATAAAAGTGTTTTATAATTTAAAATATAGAGAGTACATTAAATCATGAGGCTACATCTTCTTCTTGTTTTTTTAAGGAATAAATGTTTGTAATATTACTCGAAACGAAACAGGGAACAAAAGATAGCAAAAAACAAAAACAACCTATATTCTTTAACCATCTTCCTCCCCCACATTAGTTGAAGGAGGAGATTAAAGAGGCAAACACTTTCTTTCATAGTATGGGAATATCTAGCTAAAAAGAGAGCTCCCCTGTTACAATTCCTAGAAACATGAAGAAAATGAAAATGTCTGTAACATCCCGAAATTTTAAGACTCGGATTTATAAAGATAAAATAAAATAAAATATCTATAATTAAATTAAAATTTAGAATAATTTGATAGAGGTCCAGAGTTTGAATTTTATTAAGAAAAAGTTTAGTTTTATTTGATTTTTAACTATGGGAAAAATTATCAAAGTTGACCCGGGCTTTTGTGCAATAATAAAAAAATGTTGGGCCATTTCTTGTAATTTTCCCCAAACTTTTAGATCAGCTTTTATAAGAGGAAAACCAGACCAGAAACACAGAAAAGAAAACAAGGAAAGAAAGGAAACACGTGAGAGAGAGAGAGAGAGAGAGAGAGAGAGAGGAAGAAGAAAGGAGAAAGAGAGGGAGTTAGGCTCGGATCTAGGAGTCTTTACGACCGTTGCGAGCTCGGCTACACGATAGGTAAACTCCCTACTTCAATCCTCTTCTCTTTCTCTTGATTTTCTTCAATTTTTGGAAGAGGAGATTTTTGGATTTTGATTCCAAAGGCTTTATTCTTGTAAGCTTTTGTTTCTTTGGATCCTAGGGAGCATGTTTTGAGTTTCTATATAGTGATCTAATATTTTGAGTGGATAATTGGATGAAAAGAGGTGTTTTGGACACAAAATAAACCTTGAGAAATTGGGTTTTTGCTCCTCAATGGTTTAAGCCTATTGATTTAGTTATAATTTTGCTATTTGAGCCCAATAAGATTTAAATTAAGGTTTGGTTTTCATTATAAGGGCTAATGGTGAAAGTTGGTGGCACTAAGTAAAGGTTTTTAATTGATTAAAAAAATTATATAAATTAAAAATTAGCCTAGTGATGGCTAATAAATGGTTTTGGTGGTTAAGTGATACTATGTGAATGGTTGGTTAAATATATAGACCATTGGGATGGATTATGGCTCATAGACCCAAGTTGTGTGGTATGAGTTATAGTCTTCATTGATGCTATTTGTCATGATAAGTGATGTGGATCACTTATATGTTGTAGAAAATTGTTGGTGGAACTTATTGAGAAGTAAGGAACAAGCCGAGCCCTATTTTGTACAAGGGGAACCCTTTTGATACCAAAGGGTTGAGGTAACAGGAGAATTTATATTTTTTATTACTTTGTTTTAGCTATTTTTGAATAAATATTACTAGTTATCATGCATTACATGTTTTAAAAGATTAAATGTGCTTTATAAGGGGTTATGGGGTACTACTTTGATTATAGTGCAAATATATTTTCTAATTGTTTAATAACAATGTTTTTATGGAAATGAGATTTATAAATATTATACTACTTTAGAGTGTTGAATGGTCAATACTCAGGAAAGGTAGACAAGAGTAAAAGGCATGATCTTGGTGGGAGTTCCCCAATGAGAAGGTGTGGATTTTTGATATTCTATGGCACACTGTCAGTACTCAGTGTTGTCTTACGTATTGTGGGCTCAGTGCACTAAAGTGGTTAGTGTATTGAGTGTTCGACACCTCTCAGTGGGGGAGGGAATTCAAAATATGAAGTGTGAGGTTGAGTGCCTAGGCCAAGGTAGCCCTCACATGGAAAGTAAGTTGGGCTGGCTCTGGGAGGGAGTTAGCTTTAACTGCTTAGGATTCACGTCGAAGGGGCATAGGAGGTTCGGTGGATTAGATCATGCCTTAGATTATGTTTTGTGCCTGTAGAGGTACAAGTAGGTATAAGGTTTACCTGAGAGTTAGAGTGCCAGGGGGCATTCTGTTGGTCATGAAAGGCCATACCGGCCTAGGTCATGCATTCATGCATTTTAAATGGCTAAATTATATACTATGTTGAATTTATTATTCGTTTATTTGATTATGGCTTACTTTGTAATAATCAATGTAGATTTCACTGTTACTGAGACTGTGGTTGTCTCACCCCTTTTTTTTCAATATTTTAGGTCCAGGCGAAGGATCCAGTGGTGGACGGGGAAAGGAGCAAAGCTAGGGGTTTGCTTGTGATTTGTAAAGAACTGCAACCCCTTTCTTTTGAAAAAATATATTGTAATGTATTTAAGATTAGGGTGCCAGTAGGATATGATTATGTGTGTGTGTGTGAATATGTGTGGATTGTGTGCTTGTGTATGAATTTTTGTCTGTTTGCAGACTTGTGGCTAGAAAACTTAGTTATGGTGTGTGGTTTTGATGGATTTACTTAGTAGACCAAGTTTCTATTACAAGCAGATCTTTATTTTGATATATATGTGATTTTATAAGCAAATGCAAAGTGGTTGCATTGCAAATGGTGTGCTATGGGCAAACATACACCTTGGATAGAGAGAGTGGGTGCGTAGGCCCCACAAGGAGCTCTGATACCAAATGTAACACTTGCCCCGAGTGTTATCCAAAAATCACACAATTCAAATAAACTAAGTGTGATTAAGGAATTAATTCTAAAACCAACTTAGGAAACAAACCATTTAAATCACTAAGCAAATATACGATTGCAAAGTAAACATTTAAAACCTTAAAAAAAATTATAGGTTCTAACTATAGCGCACGGAAGCAAGCTAGACGAAAGTGAAATAAAAAGATGCTATCATGACAGCATTAAATTGCTGTCACGACAGCCCTCCTGGGCCAACTTCTGGGAGGCACCGTTTCATCATTCGACCTCCGATCGAAGTGATTTTAAAACTCACACGTCACATTCAAAGGGTACTATAAGTATACCAAATTTTAAAAAGATCCAACGGTTGGATTGAAAATTAGACATGTTAAAAAATAGTTATTTTTGCTGTCATGACAGCTAAAAAGCTGTCATGACAGCACTTCCGGACCAACTTCTGGAGTGCACCATTTCATCATCTGATCTCCGATCGGAGTGATTCTAAAGTCCACATGTCACTTTTAAAGAATACTATTAGCATACTAAATTTTGAAAAGATCCAATGGACGGATTGAATTTTGTACAGGTTATAAAATCAATACTGTAGCTGTCATGACAGCAATTTAATGCTGTCATGACAGCACCTCCAGACCAAATTCCAAAGTGCGTCGTTTCTCTGTCCGATATCCGATCGATGTGATTCTAAAGCCCACACGAAGCTTGTAAAAGGTTTTACTTGTGACCCAAATTTTAGAGAAATCCAACGGTCGGATTAAAATTTGGACACCCGGATGCAAAAGTGCAGCTTTTTGGCAAAAACCATTTTCAAAATTATCCAAATCTCATCTTAATGGTCACAAACCTGTGGGAACACTTTGGATAGCATCTTTTTACATTTAAAACCATCCTAATGCTGTCATGATAGCATCTTTTTATTTCACTTTCGTCTAGCTTGCTTCCGTGCGCTATAGTTAGAACCTATAATTTTTTTAAGGTTTTAAATGTTTACTTTGCAATCGTATATTTGCTTAGTGATTTAAATGGTTTGTTTCCTAAGTTGGTTTTAGGATTAATTCCTTAACCACACTTAGTTTATTTGAATTGTGTGATTTTTAGATAACACTCGGGACAAGTGTTACATTTGGTATCAGAGCTCCTTGTGGGGCCTACGCACCTACTCTCTCTATCCAAGGTGTATGTTTGCCCATAGCACACCATTTGCAATGCAACCACTTTGCATTTGCTTATAAAATCACATATATATCAAAATAAAGATCTGCTTGTAATAGAAACTTGGTCTACTAAGTAAATCCATCAAAACCACACACCATAACCAAGTTTCCTAGCCACAAGTCTGCAAACAGGTAAAAATTCATACACAAGCACACAATCCACACATATTCACACACACACACACATAATCATATCCTACTGGCACCCTAATCTTAAATACATTATAATATATTTTCTCAAAAGAAAGGGGTTGCAGTTCTTTACAAATCACAAGCAAACCCCTAGCTTTGCTCCTTTCCCCGTCCACCACTGGATCCTTCGCCTGGACCTAAAATATTGAAAAGAAAGGGGTGAGACAACCACAGTCTCAGTAACAGTGAAATCTACATTGATTATTACAAAGTAAGCCATAATCAAATAAATGAATAATAAATTCAACATAGTATATAATTTAGCCATTTAAAATGCATGAATGCATGACCTAGGCCGGTATGGCCTTTCATGACCAACAGAATGCCCCCTGGCACTCTTTAACTCGTAAGTAAACCTTATACCTACTTGTACCTCCACAGGCACAAAACATAATCTAAGGC
The DNA here is from genome assembly GCF_029017545.1 of Prosopis cineraria. Taxonomy (NCBI): domain Eukaryota; kingdom Viridiplantae; phylum Streptophyta; class Magnoliopsida; order Fabales; family Fabaceae; genus Prosopis; species Prosopis cineraria. The sequence continues at coordinate 24,728 of NW_026556180.1, read as the reverse complement.
ATGATCTAATCCACCGAACCTCCTATGCCCCTTCGACGTGAATCCTAAGCAGTTAAAGCTAACTCTCTCCCAGAGCCAGCCCAACTTACTTTCCATGTGAGGGCTACCTTGGCCTAGGCACTCAACCTCACACTTCATATGTTGAATTCCCTCCCCCACTGAGAGGTGTCAAACACTCAATACACTAACCACTTTAGTGCACTGAGCCCACAATACGTAAGACAACACTGAGTACTGACAGTGTGCCATAGAATATCAAAAATCCACACCTTCTCATTGGTGAACTCCCACCGAGATCATGCCTTTTACTCTTGTCTACCTTTCCTGAGTATTGACCATTCAACACTCTAAAGTAGTATAATATTTATAAATCTCATTTCCATAAAAACATTGTTATTAAACAATTAAAAAATATATCTGCACTATAATCAAAGTAGTACCCCATAACCCCTTATAAAGCACATTTAATCTTTTAAAACATGTAATGCATGATAACTAGTAATATTTATTCAAAAATAGCTAAAATAAAGTAATAAAAAATATAAATTCCCCTGTTACCTCAACCCTTTGGTATCAAAAGGGTTCCCCTTGTACAAAATAGGGCTCGGCTTGTTCCTTACTTCTCAATAAGTTCCACCAACAATTTTCTACAACATATAAGTGATCCACATCACTTATCATGACAAATAGCATCAATGAAGACTATAACTCATACCACACAACTTGGGTCTATGAGCCATAATCCATCCCAATGGTCTATATATTTAACCAACCATTCACATAGTATCACTTAACCACCAAAACCATTTATTAGCCATCACTAGGCTAATTTTTAATTTATATAATTTTTTTAATCAATTAAAAACCTTTACTTAGTGCCACCAACTTTCACCATTAGCCCTTATAATGAAAACCAAACCTTAATTTAAATCTTATTGGGCTCAAATAGCAAAATTATAACTAAATCAATAGGCTTAAACCATTGAGGAGCAAAAACCCAATTTCTCAAGGTTTATTTTGTGTCCAAAACACCTCTTTTCATCCAATTATCCACTCAAAATATTAGATCACTATATAGAAACTCAAAACATGCTCCCTAGGATCCAAAGAAACAAAAGCTTACAAGAATAAAGCCTTTGGAATCAAAATCCAAAAATCTCCTCTTTCAAAAATTGAAGAAAATCAAGAGAAAGAGAAGAGGATTGAAGTAGGGAGTTTACCTATCGTGTAGCCGAGCTCGCAACGGTCGCAAAGACTCCTAGATCCGAGCCTAACTCCCTCTCTTTCTCCTTTCTTCTTCCTCTCTCTCTCTCTCTCTCTCTCACGTGTTTCCTTTCTTTCCTTGTTTTCTTTTATGTGTTTCTGGTCTGGTTTTCCTCTTATAAAAGCTGATCTAAAAGTTTGGGGAAAATTATAAGAAATGGCCTAACATTTTTTTATTATTGCACAAAAGCCCAGGTCAACTTTGGTAATTTTTCCCATAGTTAAAAATCAAATAAAACTAAACTTTTACTTAGTAAAATTCAAACTCTGGACCTCTATCAAATTATTCTAAATTTTAATTTAATTATAGATATTTTATTTTATTTTATCTTTATAAATCCGAGTCTTAAAATTTCGGAATGTTACATTCTCCCTTCCTTTAAAAAGGATTTTGTCTCCAAAATCCAAGCTAACACATGAACCAAAGAGATAAACATACCTAGGGAAACAACTGTGGATATTCCTTCCTCATTTGATCCTCAGTTTCCCAAGTTGCATCTCCCGGAGCTGTCCCTTTCCAAATTACTTTTACCAACCAGATTGTCTTATTTCTGAGCTGCTTATCCTTAGCATCCACAATACAATCTGGTTCAGTTCGATAGGTTAAATTCTCTTAAATTTCAACCTCCTCAGGTTTTATCACATGCGACGGGTCTGGCTGGTACTTTTTCAGCTGTGACACATGAAACACGTTGTGTAGACCTGCTAACTGAGGCGGCAATGCCAACTGATAAGCCACCGGCCCAACTTTCTTCAAAACCTCAAATGGACCTATATATCGAGGAGACAACTTTTTAGCCCGAATTGAGCGTCCAACGCCCATCAATGGGGAAACCTTGAGAAAGACATGATCCCCAACCTTAAAAGATAGATCCTTACGACGATTATCTGCATAACTTTTCTGTCTACTTTGCGCCGTAAGAATCTTTTGTTAGATCAATTTGATTTTCTCTGTGGTTTCATCTACCACATCCAGTCCCATCATTGTCCTCTCACTCAACTCATACCAACAAAGAGGCGATTTGCATCGTCTTCCATACAATGCTTCATAAGGAGCCATTTGAATACTGGCATGATAACTGTTATTATAAGCAAACTTTGCCAGAGGCAAATGCTTATCCCAGCTTCCCTGAAGTTCTAGGGCACACAACCTCAACATATCCTCTAATGTTTGGATCGTCCGCTCAGTTTGTCCATCTGTTTGTGGATGATAAGACGTACTGAATTTCAAATCTGTACCCATAGCCCTTTGCATAGCTTTCCATAAATTTGATGTAAATCGAGGATCACGGTCTGAAACAATATCCCTCGGTACCCCATATAGTCGCACAATCTCCTTAATGTAGATCTCAGCATACCTATCAACCGTACAGGTGGTCTTGATCGGTAAGAAATATGCCGACTTAGTCAAACGATCTATAATTACCTAAATAGAGTCAAAACTAGCCTGGGTCCTCGGCAAACCAGATACAAAATCCATTGAAATACTCTCCCATTTCCATCTAGGAATCTCCAAAGGTTGTAATAACCCCGATGGCTTTTGGTGCTCTATTTTGACCTTCTGACAGGTCAAACACTTACTAACATACTCTATGACATCCTTTTTCATGCCTGGCCACCACCAATGACGCTGCATGTCATGATACATCTTAGTAGCACTGGGATGAAGGGTGTAGCTACTTCAATGTGCCTCATCCAACAATTTCTTCCGAATAGACTCATTGTTAGGAATACACACCCTATCCTTGAAAACCACATACCCATCATCACTAAACCAATAGTCCATTATCTCACCATTCTCGATGTCTTGACTTATTTTTGACAAAATCGGATCTTGAAGCTGAGCATCTCGTATCTCTTTCCAAAATTCATTAGAAATAACCATAGTATTAAGACCATTCAAAGAGAACTTAGTCATACCCAAAGAAGTTTCAACTAAAGATTCCATCAATCTATGCTCCCGAACCATTAAATAGGCTACATGTAAGGTCTTGCGACTAAGAGCATCTGCTACCACATTTGCTTTCCCTGGATGATACTTAACTTCAAAATTATAATCTTTAAGAAACTCCATCCAACGTCTCTGTCTCATGTTTAGCTCTTTTTGATCCACCAGGTACTTGAGACTTTTATGGTCGCTCATGACCCTGAACTCTGTTCCATAAAGATAATGACGCCAAATCTTTAACGCAAAGACCACCGCAGCCAACTTGAGATCATGTGTTGGATAATTCTCCTCATGCGGTCTAAGTTGTCTAGATGCATATGCCACTGCTCTCTCATCTTGCATTAGAACACAACCAAGACCCTTATGAGAGGCATCAGTATACACATCATAGGGCTTTTGAGGATCCGAAATCACCAACACTGGAGCTGTTGTTAACCTTTCTTTCAACTCAAGAAAAGCTGTCTCGCACTTATCATCCCAAATAAATGGCCTATCCTTCCTTATGAGTCTAGTCAAAGGCATAGAAATCTGAGAGAAACCTTTGATAAAACACCGGTAGTAACCTGCTAATCCCAGAAAACTACGGATCTCAGTTATCGATTTTGGTCTCTCCCATTGCATGACTGCTTCAACCTTATATGGATCAACTGCAATACCATTTGCCGACACAATATGTCCTAAGAACCTAACCTCTCTCATCTAAAACTCACACTTACTGAGCTTGGCATATAGCTTATGATCTCGCAGAAACCTTAGGATAGTCCTCAAGTGTTTGGCATGCTGCTCCTCATCTTTAGAGTAGATCAGTATATCGTCAATAAAAACTACCACAAACTGATCCAAGAAAGGTCAAAAAATGCAGTTCATATAGTCCATGAAAACTGCAGGCGCATTAGTCAGCCCGAATGGCATAACCAAAAACTCGTAATGACCATATCGAGTCCTGAAAGCAGTCTTTGCCACATCCTTCTCACTAACCCTCAGCTGATGGTACCCTGAACGTAAATCAATCTTAGAGAAAATCATGGCACCAACCAACTGATCTAAGAGATCATCGATGCGAGGCAGTGGGTACTTATTCTTCACCGTAACCTTATTCAACTGCCTATAATCGATACACAATCTTAAACTACCATCCTTCTTCTTTACAAATAAGACAGGAGATCCCCAAGGAGAAACACTAGGTCTAATAAATCCCTTATCTAACAGCTCCTCAAGTTGCTTCTTCAACTCAGCTAACTCTGAAGGAGCCATTCTATAGGGAGCCTTTGAAATTGGCTGAGTCCTCGGTACCAGGTCAATTGAGAATTCAACCTCACGTTCTGGAGGTAATCCTGATACATCCTTAGAAAACACCTTTGGGAACTCCCTAACAACCTCAATTTCATCCACTATACCTGTCTCAGACCCTTGGGTAGCGAGCACTACCACGTAAGCCTTACATCCCTGCTCAATCAACCTTTCAACTTGTAAAGAAGAAAGAAAACAAGAATGACCAGGGTATTCTTTGATCACCTCCGGTACTTCTACCAAAGTTATTGTCTTAGCCACACAATCTAAGACAGCACCATAAGCTGTCAACCAATCCATACTAATAATTAAATCAATCCCTTGCATAGGTAATTTGATCATATTCACCCAAGTCGATTGCCCATTAAAAGTCATCTTAGTCCTACACACCACACTGGATCGACCAACTAAACCAAAAGTAGAGGAAACTTTTATATCATGGGGCAACTGGTCAACAGGCATAGCCATTCTATCTAAGCGCTCGGCAGAAATAAAAGAATGCGTCGCACCACAATCAAATAAAGCTTCTAAATCGAGGCCACAGATAGAAACCATACCAGTGATTAGATTCGATGACTTCCTAGCCTCCTCCTGAGATACTGTATACACTCTACCAGGAATCACGTTCCTCCGGTCCGAGCTCTCATGTAAATCAGGGCAGTCACGGATCAAATGGCCTAACTTTCCACACTTGTAACAAGCAAAGCAGCGACCAAAATGAACCCTACCACATCTATTGCAAGGTGACCTCGCTGTACTTAGAATTGGGGCTTGACTGGTCTGTGAAGAACGTGCTGGAGCATTCCCAGAGAAACGAGAACCCCCAGATCTCATATTACTACCCCGATTACCTTGAAATCTTGAACCCCTATTTAAATTTCGATTACCAGAAGCAGAAGAAAACCTGATTCTAAAGGAGCCACTAGAAGAAGAACCAGAGCTAAAACCCATTCTCTTGGATACACCACCAGTAGGAGCTAACCCAAAAGAAAATCGACCTCATGTATCCCTACTTCGGCTACTCTCTGTGTCTCGGCCTCGACGAGCGGTAATCCTCAGACAATTGCACATCTCATCATATGTCGCCTCGCCTAACAAAGATAGCTGCTGGCAGTATTCTGGCCTCATCTTTTCTAATAACCTCTTTGCTTTCCACTTGCTATCATTAGAAGCCTTCAGATATGTTGAGAACTTAGACAGCTGATTGAATTTTCTCATAAAAGTCTCCTCGTCTAAGTCCCCCTGCTAAAATACATGAAACTCTGCCTCTTTCTCATCTCTGAAAGCTGGCGGAAAGTGAAAATCATAAAATCTTTCTTTAAATTCAGCCCAAGACATAGATCTTCCATCTGTGGGCTTAACAGAATCCCACCAATGCTTGGCTTCACCAATAAGCTGCATCATAGCCAAGATAACCCTCTGCTCAAATGTACACCTCACAACAGTAAATAACTGCTCCATCCGATCCAACCACTCCTCAGCTTTCCCATCAAGCATACTACCATCATATGTGGTCGGATTAGAACGAGAGAATTCCTTCCAAGATTCGGATATGTCATCCTCTCGATTATTAGCAACTGGTGCATGAACTCCTATAGTACTAGAAGATCCCTGCCCAGCACTTAGGTCAACATGCTGATCTGGAACAGTATGACTTCTAAGATTTTGCTGTATATCTACCATAACTTCAAGCAGCCTAGCCATGACTGCATCTGTCCCCTGTGGTGGTGGTGGAGGTGGAGGCGGAGGTGGAGGCGGAGGAGGTAGAGGTGGTGGTCGTTCCTCATTCCTCGATCTACCCCTTCCCCTTTGAGCCATATTAGAACTGAAAGGTGTACGGCCACAAGCGTACGGACCTTTCTCCCCTCCTAAAGGAACAAGCCAGAGAAAGAAAAACAATATTAGTCCAGGTTAGTGGTAGAAGGGAAAGAGCATAAAAGTAATGTATTTAAGGTGCCAAGTAGGAAAAAGGAATCATAAACCTAAGAAGGAGAGAATGGCCTTGCTCAATAATGTCCTTTAAAGGATAATTAACATCACAACTTTTTAAAAGAAGGTTAATGGCCTCAACAATCAGAAAAGATTTTCATTTTGGAAAACCTCTTCTCCCAGAAAATATTCAAACCCTATATAATGCTAACAAGCTCAACCATAGCAGGAAGAACATTGACTAATTTTGCTCTAAATCCACATATTCAATTATTGTTCCAATCTCAGATAGTGCCTTCACAACTGCTAATGCCATCACATTTTGCTTATCCATCCACTTGAAGTTTGAAGAATTCATCTTCTCCTCTACTAACCTATTCTTGTATAAGATTATTGGGGCCAAAAGGGGGAAATTATTCATTAGCTCCCTATCCATGCAAGCGTTAAATAAACTAGAAAAAACCATCTTGAGTGATTCCTCATCCCTTGACCTAAAAACAATATTACATCAATTAACATAAATGTCCTAACAAATATAACCAAATAGGATTACCCAAGAGATTTTCTTTGTAAATTCCTTTCCTAGTTTAGTCTTCAAATTCACCTCTACCTATTTTGTCCCTTGAAGGGAGCAAAAGGTCTCCAATTTTTTTTCTCTAATTAAAGACTTCCACCTATTTATGGCATTAATACAATCATGGAGTAGGTGCATTGAGTCTTCCTTAGTATTACATCCCGCTGGGAAACTATCATTACTTTGAATACCTCTCCTAGCTCAAAGGTCCATAGTGTGTGCTCTTCAATGTGTGAAAAGCCACATCACCAAAGGAGCTTTCAAACTCTATCGGCTTGTCGGTGTGTAATAATAAGAAGAAATGTATAGGCATAGTTAATGGTGAAGGAACCATTAAAAGATATTTTTCAAAAGTATTTATCCTCTCCCTTCTCTTCAAGGAGTAGTTACACTTGAGTCAGACAGTCTACAATATGTATGTCAAACCATCTATGAAGTTTCTCTCTATCCCACTTCCTATTATCCCTTACGTACTTAGAAACCATGGTATTCTTATCAATGAAACCTTCCAAATCCATTACAAGATCAATTAGAAGAATATGTATTTTTGACTAGTTGTCAAACCAAAAGAAAATATTTTTCCCATTTCCAATCTTCTTCCCCACTCTTGCTTTATATTTGTTTCACATTTCATAAATTCTCCTCCATAAAAGAAAAGAGCTCTTCTTCTTTTAAATGTTGAGCATTGGGTTAAGATCATGTATTTGCTATGAATAACTTTCACTAGAGTTAGTAATTTAGGTTAAACATGATGGGTTAGCCTAAATTTGCCTGAAAAAGTCAGAGCTGTGCTTAACTATATAAGTTTTTTAAAAAGGTAAGACACTTTAAGCTCGATTTGAATAAGCCTAGCACAACCTAAATAGGCTCGATCGCTAGAATTACCGACTCTATATGCATGTAAAGCTAATAATTTAAGCAAAACCCAGGGAGCTAGATCAAACCTACCCGAAAAAAGTTAGGGTTGAGCTTGTATATATGAGCTTTTTTAAAAAAAAAGGTAGGATAATTTAAGCTCGATTTGAATAAGCCCAGCTCACCTAAATTACCAGCTCTAACTTTTACCCATAAAGATTTATTATTGGTGAGAAACTTCAAATAAAGTTTCAGGATAAACACTTCATTTTGCTTTCTTAAATTTTGTATGCCTAATCCACCTTCATTTTTCTCCCTAGATATATGATCCCACAACATAAGATGGAGGCCATAACTATTGTCCAAATGACCCTAAAAGAAGTTTCAATTGAGTTTTCAATCTCATTTAGTAACTTTCTTAGTAACAATATGGTTTGCATATGGCATGAGGGTAGGGCTAATATAAAAGTAGCTCTACCTACTTTGTTAAGGAACTTCTCTTTCCATCAACAAAGTCTTCCCCTCACTTTATTAATAATAAAAGAAAACATAACGTAAGAAGCCCTTTTATAAAAGAGAGATTCCTAAATACATACCCAAATCACATATTGTTAATGATAGGCTCTTAGAGTAGTACATCTTGGTTTAGCATTATTCATACTTTGCTTACAAGAGTTACAAAATTTATTCAAGCAATCAGTCATTACCTCCACTTGAGTACCTAGGCCTCTTCAAACAAAATAAGATCATTGATAAAAAAGACAAGTGGGAAAGTAAAGGACTACTAGGACAGAGTTTAATACACACCTATTGCTTATCTTCCACAATGTCTATGATTATGTGATTTAATCTTTCTATACACATATGGCAAAAATTTATGGCGAGATTAGGTCCCTTTGTCTAACTCCCCTTGAGGGATTAAGAGCATTTGAAGGCTCCCAATTCTATAGGACTTGAAATGAGGTAGATCTAATATAGGCCAAAATTAGACTATTGAGACTATTTAATAAACCCACCTACTTAAGTGTATCATAAATAAAGGACCATTCAAGCTTGTCATAAGATTTTTAAAAATCAACCTTCATCGTCATCATGCTTTTAAAATCCCTCTTAAGCTTTATGAAATGAATAACTTACCAAGCAATGATAATGTTATTACTGCTCTGCCCTCTTGCTATAAAGTTGCACTGATGTTGTCCAATGAGTTTTCTTGTTACTCTTTATAATCTCATACTTATCACCTTAGAAATTATTTTCTACAAACATTATAGAATGAAATAGGCCTAAAATCTTTCATCTATTCAGGATGGTCCACTTTTAGAATTAAAACCATATGAGTCTTATTTGACACTGAAATTTGATCTGAATTCTGGAAGGCTTCCTTTTACCAACGTACAAATTGAATTCCCTACTAGATACCAATAGTCTTGGAAGAGAAAAGCTTGGATACCATCTAAGCCTAGGGCCTTAAAGCACCTATATCAAAGACTACTTCCTTAATCTCCTTACTGGTGACATCCACTATTAACATAGAGTATTCCTGCTCTTCTAGCCTAAGAAATTTATTCCTAGTTGTCACAAAGGTAAACTAATTTTGAGTACCGTTGAAGAGATTTTGGAAATATGTCACAGCCAATTTCTTAAGTTCCTCATGACTCAAGACTCATTTAGAATTCAAATCCTTAAGACAATCAACATGATTTTTCCTTCTTTGACAATACTAGAGGCATAGAAGAATTGACATCCAATCCCCCTATTTAAGCCAATTTTACCATGATTTTGGGTACTAAATTTACTTTTCTTAGGCTACCAATTTATTATACTCCTACCATAAATATTTTTTTAATGTCCTTAAGCCATTAGTTATCCCTTTTACCTCTAGCCCTTTTAATTTCAATAATATGGTTAAACAAAGAGCGTTTTTTGGCTGGAATGTTCCCTACTTTCTATTTATTCCACTCTATAGCTACAATCATAATCATTCAATATTCTCATTCCAATTGTTAGAGTCTCAAGATTCCTTAATAATATCACCAAAATCCTTCTCTAAAAACCAAGCTGCTTGGCAACAAAAAGAGGATGGCTTCTGTGAGAATAACCACCAAAATCGCACTTAACAAAATAGGCCAATGATTAGAGCCAAATTTACTGAGATGGTAGACTTTTGCAAGAGGAAAGAGTTCCATTGAGAGTTAGAGAAAGCCCAATTAATGCTCTCCTTTATGAGATTCCTTTCCCACATAAAACGTTCTCCCATAAGGTCTAATTTAATGAGATCAAAGATAGAGATGCATTCATTAAAATTTTTCATAAGCAAACTATTATAAGATGAGCCCATTTCTTATCTTCCAAAGACATATAAGCATTAAAATCACTAATGACTAATTTGATTTTTGCTCAAATTAATAATATCAATCCAAATATTTTTCCTCAAGATATAATTTAGTTTAACATAAATGCAAGAAAGCCAAAAATGCTAATTAGAATAACTTACAGTGACTTCAATGTGAAGAAATTATGTAGTAAAAGACTTATATCTAATTGATATTTCATTTAGTTGTCAAAGAAGCTAAATTCCCCCAGCGTATCTCGTAACTTCCACTTGAATCTAGTTATTGAATCCCAACTTTTGAATAATAGCGTTACCCTTCATCCCACTAACTCTCATTTGAGTTAATATCAAAATATTGATATCTTTTTCCTCTGATTAGGTCTCTCAATCTTCATTAAAAAAATTTTAAAGGCAGAGCCTTGACAATTTCAAGTTATAAGATTCATAAAAGAAACAAAGAGGGTAAAGAGGATCTCTTTATTATGAAAACCTAAGATCCATCATGTTCTCTGATTTTAGCCACCATACCTTCTCTTTCTTCTTTATTGGTTTCAAACCATAAGTCTATATTTTTGATTCAAAAGTGTACTTAGCTTAAACTTGTAAAGGATTGAGAGGTTTTTTTTAGGAGAATTCACAAGATGCTTGGCTAAATCCCTCATGTTACTCGTTATAGAGCTTATTGAAATTTCCCTAAGTTTTAGACTCATGTCCCTTCCTTATTGTGAGTATTTATCAAGTTTAAGACTGGATGTATATGCATGGTTAAAATCAAGTGGTCTAGTTCCTTGATTTTAGGTTGAGTTCCTTGATTTCTTTTCAGCCCATGGCCTTTCTTTTCATGCTTCCCTTGGCTTCTCTCATTAACAAGCCCAGAAGGTTTACTGGGTTTTTCCTTTAGGGCATCTTCCCTTACTTTATCTTTTTCTTCTTTACTGCCTATAACATTTCTTATACTCTAAATGAAGGTGAAAATCACTTTCAACTTGCTTGTTACTCTCCTCTTTTTCATATTCACAATAGGTTCCCTCTTTTTTCTCTACTCTCTGCCACTTTGCATATCTGAAGTATAAGTTTGTTTTTATTTTCTTCTCCACATTGTCGCAGGAGCCTTTCCTTTGTTATTATTCTTTTTCCTCTAGGCTAGTCATTGTCATTAAGATTTGATATGACATCAAATATGAATGTTGGGGATTCTTTTTGTTCCTTGCTATTTAACTTCGTAGCTTCAAGCTTTCTTTAAAACACTTTTCTATCAATGTCTACCATAAGGGATCTTGGTTTGAACGTCTTTTTATACTTCATCCAAGATCCATATGCCTCCTCAATTGAGAAGGTCGAGCATGGAAAACAATGAATGTTCAAGTAACTGCTCCTCATCCTCTATTGTTTATTCTCCGTTTTTGTTATTGTTTTTTGATAAAGATGCAAGTGCATCAACAACGTCACTTAGAGGGAAATTCTCTTGTGTATGCCAAATTTTCCATACTTGAAACTTACGATCTCTAGCCCCCCATAAACTACTAGATACACCTTTTTTAGATGACAAACATGATTGCATGGTTTTATTGAGGCTTATTTCCATACTAACTCTCGTGAATTTTCCCCTTTCCAACATGTTGTTGTTGCTTTGATTTTGAGCTAAGGTGTTCAAGTCTACCATTAAAGCCTTTCCAATCATATTTCCCAATTCAAACATAAAATTGCTCAAAATAATAATGCAATGGCAGAGAATAAGCTCAAACTCAAATGGTTAATTTCTTCACTTTGTTGCAATATGGATTAAAATTTGGGCTCCACCTCTAGATGGCTAATAATGGCCTCGAATTATTCAAGGTCCATAAAATAATAGCCTTATACAAAGTTTTTTATCTCCTAACTTTAAAACAATAATCGTTTTCTAAGTTTATGAGTTCTCAATTTTGTGATTTGAGTATCTAAAATAACCTATCTTTTATTTTGCTTAAGTTAACTGGAACCTAGTGAGAACTAAGGCATTCGTTGTAATGTCTACCTTGACTTTACCAATAATCACCTTAAACAATTACTACACACAACAATAGTGAGAAGTCATTAATTCCTCTTAACCTTATTGTAATCACAAAAGGGTTAAATTAATTAAATATTTGAAATACAATTGCAAACTTTTAGGATCCCAAAAATTCTTCAAATTGATAGTTTGAACTCAAATTAATTAGTCTTTAGAAGCATAGGAAGCATGGAAGGACAAAGAATGACATAACACAAAAAAGGGATAGAAAAGTCATTTTCCATACATCTGACATACATGCCACAGCTTGAGGTTTATATGCTACGTATATGACACATAAAGCTTAATTTTGCTTTAATGTCATGCACCACAACTTATGCAAACATGCCGTGGTGCATATACCATTTCATGATATCAAAAGTTTTCATGACAACTTTTTTGAGCCAGCTTTTAGTGTGTGCTATTCTTGCATCTAACATTTAATTGGAGTGATTCAAGCGTTTACGTGAAGCTTATTTGATAATTAAGCTAATTGTACAAGTTTTATTTCAATTTGATATCCCATTTAAAAATTGAATACTTGAATGTAAAATGACCATTTTAAAGTAGTTTCATGCATTCAAGTTGCCCAAATCTCAAAACTTATATTATTAACTAATTTTAAGGCTTGAACCAAGTCAAATGAACCATTATACATCTAATTGAACAAACATAAACACAATAAAATATTATATTCAAGATTTCACCACAATTCCTTGATTTCACACAAATAGGGCCATTTCATGAAATTAAACATATTTCATTACTAGGTCAAATCTTCACAACACATTACATCTAATCACAACAACATACACTTGTATTCCTATTTTAGCTTATTTCCACAATGTTTTCTTCAAACATACACATAAGGCTTAAATATCACAATATACATTACAAGTATAGTTCAACCATATATACATTTATACCAACTTAGTGTTTGTATTAATATTTTAGCTCTTAAACATGTATCTCAAAACATATATTCTCAGGTTAAAATATCAAATACACAACTTATAAAAGTACCACGTAAAATATATGAAATCCCTAATTGGCAATTATATATTTACATGTACGTTCACATACACAACTCAAAATAAGGGCATTATTAATAGTAGACTAACTACTTTTTGACTGGCTAGAACTTGTAAAATAATAACCATAGGGTAAGATAAATGTCTCAATAACCAGAATGATCTACATTACTCATTAATAGGCAAAATTATAAACAAGTATTAAAGTAAGGTATTTAAAACAATTATAGTATATCATAAATAGACATATCACGTAAATAGCATGCAAGATCATAAATTCTATCTAAACCTTCGCTACTCTTGATTGAATTTGTAGACTTTACCACTAGACCAAACCACCTCATCCGGTATGCTCACCTTCAGTGAAAGAGTTACTCAACTAAAGGCACTTTACCACTTTCACACTATGGATTTCTCCTATCACGCATAACTGCCTATATGTCTATGGAAATAGTTTGATCATATGAGTTTTTTTTATCACTTCTTCCCAAGGTGAACTCCTACCCTCGTATTATGATTTTCACCATAATCACCATATCATACAAGACCAATTCACCATAATCATCATGTATGTACAAATCACATTACCACAATTTATCAAGAAAAAATGCTCTAGTTTCAATTTAGTAATCATGCATTAGTTAATACTTTTACTCTCTTATTAAAAAAAACATTTAGGCATGCATCACTTTTTAGTCCACATATGCTCTTATTACTTCCTTAATGTCAAGAAGATCCTAACTACAAAATCTACAATATGAAGCACTATATGTCATTTTTTCAAGTTAACGTTAGTACTTCTGAGTAGAATTTAACTAGATTTAGCTACCCACAACCCATATCATTTATCGTTGAGCTATTCAAAGCTACAACCCACTTATTATTCTCATTAGCACTTATAAAACTCAATTACTCACTTAATCCACTCCTATAACTTCAAATTCCTAAAATCAAGTTAGGGTTTATTCAACCTACAACACCCAACCCCTTAAACTTCAAAAATCACTCATTCCAAGATAAAGAAACTTAAATCAAACTCTTGGAGTCATATGCAAGCCTTTAAGCATAGATCCCTAGCCCCTCCAACTCAAGACAACTATGCACACTCCCAAATCCTGTGAAAACAAGATGCAAAGGTAGAAATGAGGAGTAGAAAGCTTACCCCAAAGTTTGGTCTAACTTAGCTTTCAAGATCACTCAAATTAAGGCCTTAGCAGAACATATCTTTTTTCCTTTGAGCTCACCAAAACATAAGCCTATCTTCTAATTTCTCAACTAAATTTCACACTTCTTAAAGCTAAAATTATACCACATGCCGCAACATGTGTGCACAAGCTATGATATGTGATACAATAAGTAATTCTCACTTTGCCCCATGCTATTCAAACCCAATTCCATCAAATTTTTGCCCTAGTCCAATCTTGAAGCTATCTATGATCCAAAATGTCAATTAACATATGATTAACTTAATTAATTCACAAATTTACTAATTTATTCTTAATTAAAAATTAGGTTTCCAAATTAGAAACTTGAAAAGTTACATCCTTCCAAGGTAAGCATAGTTGTGTCAGTATATCAATAGGCAAGTCCATCTTAAGAAGGGAATCAACAATCTTCTTTTGTGCCTCAATAAGGATAGGTGTCGTTTCCTCTTCCTCCTTTAGCCATTCTTTCATCTGTTCTTCAAAATCTTGTTCAAACTTCTCCTTCCCTGTAAGCTTTTCCTTATATGAAGTCTGCGTTTTTTGGTGTTTTGAAGCATCGTCTTGCATCTATTTCTTCTCACCTTGTGTTTTTGAAGGCTCAGCTTCCTTCATGTCCTCATCCTTAGAGTCTTTTGCTTTGTCTTCCATAACCATATCAGAACTCATCTTTTTGATATTCCTAGCAACCACATCTACTTCCTCTTTTGGCAAACCCCTACCCTCATGTCCAGTTAAAGAATCAATTGAGGCTAAAGGACTCGAGCTCACACTCTTAATCTCACAGCCTTTCTCGCTTATCTCTCTCTGTGCACATCTTCTACTAATATTCGGTGAACGTGTTAACATGTTAAAAAAATCATGTGTAACTTTTCAATTTTTTTCTAATTAATTTATCTGAAGTTGATGATAAAGGATTAATCAAGGAAACTCTTTTGAGATGAAAGTTTAAGAGAATTAGTAGAAAAAAAGATTATAACAACCTATTTAATTAAATTAAATTACCCAACAAGCTAATTAGAGTTAAACTATTTGATGGATTATTTGAAGCAACAAATAATATCATTTTGAAATGGGACTTTTTGCATTTGACTGTAGACATTTCAAACTTTTCATTGATTTCAAATTCATAATTTTTGAAGATTTTGGAGAATACATTATGAAATTTTAAACATTATAATGTTACGGCTAAAGCATATTTTTAGTCATTTAATTTTGCGCCAAATTTTATTTTGATCTTTTAATTTTATAATTTTTTTAAATCTTTTAACCCTAATACTGTTAATTTCATTATAAAAAAATTATATATTAAACTTTCAAACATAAACAAGACGTTCTCAAATGTTGATATGTTAAGTTTAATTTTTTTAAAATAATAATAATTGATACAAAAATTAATCATTTAAAACTATTGGTATTAGAATTAAAAAATTAAAAAAATATTTTTTAAAATTAAAAGTTTAAATTAAAATTTTATATAAAGTTAAAGGATCAAGAATGAAATATCTTTGGTTGATGAGTAATAAAGAAATAAAAGTGGGATGTGTTATGAAAGTAAAAGGAAAAAAACGATACCCCCAAAAAAAAAAAAGTCCATTCCAAGTACCCAGACCGTTTTGTTTTTCTGGGCGATCAACATTTGACCGTTGAAGACGCACCAATTTTAAAAACCAAAACCAAAAACGGAACTAGCCGTTACGCTGATTATCTTCGAAGCCCTAATCTAGTGCGCCTCTTCGTGCAAGTGTTTTACAAATCGCATCCCACCAGTTTTGGGTTTTTTCTTCTATTCATCGTTCCTATTAATCGATTCAACCAAATCTCCCGCTTTAACATCATAACTCATCCGATCCAGTATCATATATTCTTGTCGATTCGAACATAGCCTCCTCTGTTTGCAATAGACATGGCCTCAAGAACAGTCGCTAAGGATATCATCACTCTTCGGGGTTCTGCTGCGATAGTTAGCGAGTTCTTTGGTATGTTAACTCTCCTTTGTTCTCTCGTACCGATTCCTTTCATCCAGAAATGGTTTGGGGTTTTCCGATCTGATTTTTTCTTTTTTAATTTTTATTTCTCCTGATCAGGATATGCTGCCAACAGGTGATCAATTCTGAACTAAATCTCTCTCTCACTATCTCTCGCGCTCGGTTTCAATTTTTTGTGTGGTTATACTGATAACAATTATTTTGATTGGAAACCTTGTCTCAGTATTCTTTACAATCGAGGAGTTTACCCAGAAGAAAGCTTTTCGAAGGTCAAGAAATATGGCCTCCCAATGTTGCTCACACAAGATGAGGGGGTCAAATCTTTCATTGCCAATCTAACTGCTCAGCTTACTCGTAAGGCCCTAATTCCTTCTTGTTATTCGACGATTGACGGTGGTTGATTAGCGTAAATTGGAACTTGAGATTTATTTGTACTAGGCAAAAATAGTATTAAACTTGCCCGCTTCCTTATCATTTTGATGCCGCCAATTCCAACTGAACTGAAGCACTTTTTGTTGTTTGAAGCCTTTTCTTATACTATGATGGGACATGATTCAAACAATTCGTGGAGTGCCGAAATTTTGGGAACTGTAAATTTATAGCGACTTGGTAGTTATAGGATTAAATATATTTCCAGTTCATCATCTTCTTAATGCTGCCAATTCCAGCTGAACTGAAACAGAGCAGTATTTTAATGTCTGGAAACTTTTTTCTTAATGCCATGCTTGGAAGTGATTGAAGAAATTCACAGAATAACTTTATTTGGAGGCTTTAAACTTACTTCGACTTTATCATTGTTAGTATCAACAGACCCACTGGCCTTATCTGTGCTGTCAATTTCAACTTAACTGTGTGTGTGTGTGTGAGTGAGAGAGAGAGAGAGAGTAATTTTGATGTCTTAGACCATTACTGACGATTGAAACATCCGAATCTCTCATGTTGTGAAGAATGGCTTGAAGCTGGGAAGTTACAGAGGGTTGTCCTCGTTATAATGAGCAAGGCCACTGGTGAAGTCCTTGAAAGGTGGAATTTCAGCATTGAGACCGACTCTGAGGTTGTTGAAAAAGGGTAAAGTAACCGAGTCTCCATATGAATTTTCGTTGTCATCTTTTGTCGGGAACTACGAAACACAGGCACTTGAAAAATGAAGCTTTGTTTTATTGTTCAGACACTTGAAAAATGAAACTTTGTTTTATTTTATGGACTTGTATTAGATGAAACTCAACAATATGTTTTTCGTCTTCTTATTAATTCTAGTGTCTGAAGTACTCTGCTCTTCATTTATGCTTTTCTTTTTGATTTGATCTTTCAGTGTATCAAGGGAAAAGAGTGACAAGGAAATAATGAGAGAGATACAAGCAATTATGCGACAGATTGCTTCAAGCATTACCTATTTGCCATGCCTTGATGAAACTTGTAAGGAATCGATAAGCATCATGGATAGAAAACTTCCCACCTCTGCATTTTCCCTCGTTTCTTCCTCTTAACTAAAACGAAACATAACATCGATATGGGGTCCGCTTGTTTCAGGTGTTTTTGATGTGTTGGCATACACTGACAAAGATGTGGCGGTTCCATTCACTTGGGTTGAGAGTGATCCAAAACTTATTGCAAATCCACAAATGGTGAAATTGCATTCCTTCGATACCAAGGTGAGCAATCTACATGCAGTTCAACTACTTGTATGTTCTGTGGTCACTCACAAATTCCCCCCCCCCTTCTTATTTTGCAATGCAGATTCATAAAGTTGATACTCTCGTTTCCTACAAGAACGACGAGTGGGATGAACAGTAGATTCATACTTATTTTCCTGATTTTGTTCTATTCCTGTGTTTGTCTACCGTGAATTTCTATTCACAAATTGTCAGAGTGTCTTAGGTCTGTCCATGCGTATGATGGTCAACCCAATCTGAGACAGTACAAACCGCTTTTCTGTTGTATTGTTCAACTTGTTTGTGGCTGCAAGAAATGTGCCACGTATGCCAAAATTGTAGTTGACTATGATTTCGGTTGTGATGATAATTCCGGGCAAACACTGATCAGAGTGTGATCGTAATAGAAAATTCTTCGTTAAATTAGTATAATGATTCGTTAACTTCTTGGTTATAATGTTCTTGTTTAAAGCTCAGGCATTTGCTGACAGCGGATAAATAAAGGGGTTTCAAATCACATCATCTGCTGCATTTTTGCAAACCCTAAACCCACAAAAGGGGGGGAAAATTCCCTTTGATATAAAAAAATTCGTGCTATTTTAATGAGAAATCAGATGAATTTGCAAGCCATCTTGAAAATTGATTAAATGCTCTTGCGACTTGCTTTTGTCGTTTTACACCCAAAAAAAAAAAAAGGACACTTGTGCTGTCGACGAAGTTCAGTTTCCAGTTTCCTATGATATTGGAGAGGTCTGTAATATTTTTGTCGAACACTGCGATATTTTTCTAACAATGGTAACTTCTCTAACAAGAAGATTATAGCACTAGAAATTGCTTATTTACATACATGCTGGATCTACAGAGAACAGCATAAACTATGCACATCAATATTCCTACAAATATACTTCCAAATAAAACCCCATGATTGTGCTGCATGAATCTCAAAGAGATATATACAGTCCCCTAAGTTCTCTAGACATATTAAGCGGATAGCCGAAGATTGACATACCATGTGCACCTGTCTTCAACTCACACCACGGTACACGGCACCAGGTTGAAGATCATCCAAGTTGTCAATGTTTCTATATCCATCGAATTCCCTTAGACAAGTCCAGCCCCGTCGGGCCATAAAATCACGGTGATCTTGTTCGGTGTAAAAGATTTTCTCTTCAGTATGAACATGGATTTGGTCAGACTCATCATAGTGGCATACTTTAATGGCCATTCCTGCAATCATAATTTCAAGTCTTACTCAGCAAGCACACACTTTGAGTATGAGTTTCAATTTTTCACATGCAATCAATCGTTCAGATTAATAATGGGACCACGAACTAATGAGCTGATCACCTAGCAGGAAATGACAAAGTTTACTCCATTTTTATTTGTGTGTTTGAAAGAGTTTACTCCTTATTCATGGGTTTCGTTGCTGACTGAACCTAACTTCCTGGCACTGGCTAAAAGTTACATGATTCAACAGAGCAGATTGCTCAGTAATTATTGATGGACTAACATCAATGGCATTAGGTAAATCAAAATAAACCAACAATTATTCTCGCTCCATTCCATCCTCAGCCGTCTGTGCATGGAAGTAACGCACTTGTCAGAACCAACTTGTGTCTACAAAACAGAATGATTTCTAGAAGATTTAAATAAGCTTAATATACCTTCATCAAGGTGAAGAGTGTAATTTCCTAGAGGCATATCTCGGTCAAGACTCCTTATTATCTGGTATTCATCCTCCAACCAAAACAAACGTTTGCTTCTCAACCTAAAAGCAGCTCTTATTGCCTCTTTGATGGCTTCTGAAGTACCATCAATGCCTATTCTTCTTGTATAGTCGCCCCATTTGACTGTTATAACCCTTCCACATGATTGACCTTCCCCACCTGCTAAAAATATTAAAGATGAATAAACAAGAAAAGTATTAAGATAAAGTCAAATGCTTCTACAAAACAAAATGCTTTAATGTCGCCCAAATTTCCATTTTTCAGAACGGAAAATCAAATAAAATAGCATTCAGCACCAAAATTTAAAAAAGGATAATTTTGGAAACTTCTTAGGAAAAAGAACATGGTTTATAAAAACAAAATAGGGTTTAGGGGTTGACTGTGTGTGGGAAATAGGCACCTTACAAGACCCGTTTGTTAGAACATTTACTCTAAGTTTCTACCCAAAGTTAATATGGCCTTTATTGTATTATAATTACCCTTATTAAGATAAATGAATAGATGAAAAAAATATTAAGGTAAGGAAAAAAAATAATTTATTTACAAGGACGAACTTAACCTAAGATGAGAGCCTAAGGCATATGTAACAGTTAGAGGACATCAAAATTCACGTAATTCAAAAGGTAAAAATGTGTGTTACTTGGTTGGTATTTTTTTAAGGAAAATATATTATTTATTTTCATAATAATGAAATGAAAGCAAAATGAGTGAGCTTACATTGTGCCAAATGCCATTCAAAATCCATCATATTGATTTTGACCATGAGAACTTCACCTCCATGAACACACTTGTTTGAATTAAATATGAAAACAATGACTTCAGCCCTCAATAAAGAACATGTTCCATGTCTTCTAATGGCACTGAGTCTGATACATTCAATTTCACACAAAGGCATCATATTGCATTACATTCCTATGGCTTCCTTTCATAATTTTTGGGCAGATATGCAAAGCAAATTAAAACCAAGAAAGGGAAAAGAAGTACCAGGCAAAAGAAAGAAAGCGAAGAGCAAAATCAAGGCAAAGCCTATCACTAAGCAAAAGCAAGTCAATCATGTTATGCTCTTGCATCATCCACTATAACGCTAGCATACCAAGAAAATGAGAACAAAAAAATAATAATAATAAGAATAATAATAAGAAATAAAAGGAAAGAGAAGAGGAAATAAAACAGGAAAGTACAAGAAAAAAGAAATTAAAAAAAAAACAACACAAGCATTAGTCCTTTCAAATCATATTGAATTCAACCCACTAGGCGTTAGTGTTGAGTCTGATGCATATGATCTCAACCAAGAGAGCGTACGCCTTCCTTGGATATATTGGAATGTTAGAGAATGGGATACAAGATAAAGGAGAAAAACAAGATGTTTTCTACCTATTCCTGCCCATATTGTCACGAGAAGGGATGAAACAACAACAACAACAATAACAAGCCTTATCATGTACGATGTCAATGAGAAGGGATGAAAGAAGAAAGAAAAAAATTTCTACCTTTCCAAGCAAGCTCTAATTCTCTCTTTTCTATTCTTCTCTCTCTCTCTCTCTCTCTCTCTCTTTGCACCTCAATTTTCTTGTCTCCCTCTTGCTCCAATTCTTTTGTCTCTCCCCTCCTCCTTCCTCCTCCCTTATATAGACACACATAGGGTTTATCTCATTAATGACTCAGCCTCACCAAATCAAAATTATTTTCATCATCATTGATTCAAATCATGAAGGAATCAAAGATCATATAAAAGGAAGGTCTTAAGAATGCATAATCTTTGAAATTATTATTGGGAATTTTATAATCTTTGAAGGTCATACTGATAAAATCACTTGACAAAAAACATGGCTCAACAAAAGTAAGTCACTTCAAACAGTTTCATATGTATTACTATTAATTGAGAACCTTTAGCCATGCAACATTAATATTTCCTGTTTATTGTCACTTTCTTCTCTCTTTGTGATCAAGCACACATCAAACAAGGAATCTATATATAGCTTACCGCTTATAGGAGTTTCTCTCCAACTCCAAGGAGGAACTCCACTTGTGGCAACAGTATCAGCTGCAGTAATTGCAAGAGGATGTTCATCGTGATCCAAACGATTCTCAAGATTGAGTGTTGATCTGCCAGTGGCTGAACCTGAACGCCAGGTACTTGAGTAACATGAAACATACGAAGTGCCAAAGACTACCACGGAAGGAATAAACAGTATATGTGTAAATGAAGTCAAACATTATCTAATTCAAGCTTTTTTGAAAAATAAGAATACTTCAATCAGTTTACAGTTTTAATGTCTCCTCTAAATTGGATTAAATGATGATGATTAGTGTTAAATCATTCTTAAACATTAAAGGGCTGCAACAAACAGATGCTAAGTTAGGGTAAAAAACCGATAGAGGACAATTTGTAATAGTTTGAGACAAATTGTAAATTACATCACTAGCCTGGAAACCTATTTATAATCACCGAACCCAGGAATCCCAAAGTAAAATAAAAATCCCCTACAGGAAAATCAATTTCACAAGGATTACTAATTTTACTTTCTTTCTTTCTTAATGTTTCCTGCATCAAATTGCATTTAGTAATACGAATACTTCCGATTGCTATATGAAATATGAACCAAAAAAGAAAAAAAATCATCATCATCATAAAGTTAACAAGTTTCCATGCGCATTATCATGACCAAAAAACCCTTCATTCTCATGCTCTAGAAGCATTTCATTATTTATCCCACTGTTCCTATCATCACGTGGAAACAACCACTAGTTGCCGACAAACCTCAATTCCACATGCATATTTGTGTTCTTGATCCCTTGAAGATATTGAAATTCTCAGTAGTAGTTTTAGGGATTGTAATTGGGGAGTTTTACCCTGGTATTTGAAAGGTTGGTGGCAATTATTGAAGGTAGGTAATAATAGTTTTAACTTTTCTGTTAACGTACCAGTATTTAACCATCAGACCATTAATACCAAAAAAAAGAAATTGATGGAAAAATGATGCAGGTTTCATGCGATCTAAATGCAGCAAACACTTACCAGTGCAATTGACTAATAACTAAAATCAAAATTCCACAATCAAATTATGATCCTAAATGATATATAGCAACCATTATCAAATATGAAATTTTTCAGGAAATCAAACAAAATTTGGAGAGGAACTTTTATATTGATATACCTTCAACAGGCCCAAAAGAAATGCTGGTATCCTCCATACCTGTACAGCCACATAACTAGTCAAACAATCTTTTTCTAAAGGAGAACGGAGTAAGTTCATAAGCAACAAACATTAGAAGGGCATGACTACCACCAAAACCATGATTTTGATGGTTTTTCAACATGAAACCAAACATGCACTAAAACTTCATTTGAATCGGAAAGCTATCCTGGACTGAAGCAAGATCACCATTCAACCTCTAAATTTTGGGACTATAATTTCTGCCTGATGAGCCACATACAGAGTTAAGCATCAGCATGAAACAATATTTTATCCCTGAAGCTCCATTTAAATTTCATTTTTGTCCCTAATGTTTTTTCAGGTGTCCCTTCCTATCCTAAGGTGACAGTAACATGATACTGCAATCGTGGATATATTTGATATACTATTACTATAATAAAATCAATGTAATAACCTCTATCACAAGAAAAAGGAGCATTCTATTTATAAATTCCTGCATGGCAGATCCAATGAATTTTTTTTAGAATCTCCTAGGCCACTAAAGTGGTATCAAAGCCGATGTTTGACCATGATAGGTATATGGTGACCCAGGTCTGGCGATCGGGAGGCAGTCACATAGAAGCAAAAGCTCAATGGTAAGGCTCTTGTGTCAGCATGTCATAAACCCACACTTAAAGGAGATGTTGGGATCAAGTATGAAAAGAAAGTAGAAAGAAATCGCACGTTGAATATATTTGGATGGAGGGGAAATATATAATGGGAAAAGACCATAAACCTAATGCCAGAGGTTTTGGGTCAGAGGAATTATCAAACTCACATATTTTCTTAGAAAAATATACAATAAAGAGAAATGTACTGGATCTCTCCGATGTCTGAGACACCCCCAAGTGCCAGCAAGCCTTAGAGTCAGCTGGTTTTTTGCAATTTTTGCTGAAACTTATGAATCCTATAAATCAAATAATAGAGATGCCATCTTGTCTGCTCAATTTTTTCAGAATTCGGAAATGATTAGCGGATTTGGCGTCATGCATAAGGCAGTCTTCTCCAATTATAACTTGCACAAACAGTAATAATTTTGTTGTTTAGCCTATAGACCCATTCCCTTTTGTGAGAAAAGAAGTACAACCTAACAAAACGATGGCAGGATATTCATGACAAAACCAAATTTGTTAGAATTCAGAAACGATAGGACAATAAACAGCTGAGCAATGCTGCTCGGAACAATCCCTCTTCACAAATGTGCGAATCACCCACATAGATTCAGTCAGGCAAATCAGAATTGCAAGTTGCAACACAAGGGAACAGTGGATACCTTTATCAGAGAAGTGCATATAGGATTCAACCTTTGGAGGAGTAAGGCTCTTGTAGCACACACTCTTGCTCCTCTCTTTCAAAATCTCCTCGATGTCTTTGTAATACGACATCTTAGCGGACCCAGCGCCCCTATCTTGATGCTTCGCCTTCTTAAACTCCTTTAGCAGATTTCTCCACTTATCCGTACACATAGTCGGAGATCGATCAAATCCCTTATCTCTCATCTTCGATGATATTTGTTCCCACAAGTGCTTATTAGATTTGGAGGTATTAAAACAGCCATCCATTTCCCGACGAAAAGCAATGAGATTTCTCGTCTCGTCTTTACCCAAGTCTCAGCGCGCTTCTTTGGCGCCTTAATTTCAACCTCGTGGTCCTCGCCACTACTGTCACCGAGGATCATTTGATGGTGCGGAGGTTGTTGAAGTGGCGGCGG
>NW_026556179.1:0-40516 GCF_029017545.1 Prosopis cineraria | reverse complement strand
AGCTCACATATTTGGAAATGTCATCCTTAAGAATAATCAATATCTAAATGAGTGTCATCTCCATCAAGTCTGAACCATTGATAGTATGAATGCTTAGAGGAATTACTCTTATTAGAATAGGTTTTAAGGCACACTAGTTAGTCTTGACTTTATGTAGTATTACCTCTTTTGAGCATGATCTTTTAGGCCCTGTTTGATAGGAAGGATTGGAAGTGTGAAACTAAAATTGAACAATCCCACTTTTTTATATTTGATATGAAGGAATAGGAATTTAATTCCAATCCCAATCCCACCTAGGTAGGGGATTACCTAATACCACCACTCTTTGGTATTGAAAAAATTAATCATGGGTTTGATTATTGTTAAACTAAATTACCCTCACCTCTCACACTCATCTCTCTCTTTTGGCCCTCACTCAGTCAACATACTTTCAGACCAAACAATGCCAACGCCCATCTTATCCACGGACGTCATCCCTTCATCCATTGACATGAACGCTACTATTAGATTTGAAAGGAGAAGGAGATCAAGGTGAGAGAAAGAGAATCATTGACGACCCAAGCCTCTCTTCCTAACAGTCTCCCTTTATTGTCCCTTCCCTTCCTCAATGGTGTCTCTCTCGTGTCCCTTCCCTCCCCTGACAGTGTCTCTCCATCTCTAGCACACTAGAAAAGCATCAAAAAACTAGACAGAAAATTCAAAAAAAACATAAAAGAAAGAAAAAGGAATCGGCCAATATAAAAAACTTAAGAAACCAGGTGATCGGAAAAGCATGATCAACGATCCAAGCAAATATGATGCAACAAAGAAAAAGAAGAAAGGAGGTAATGTAAGATGGAGAGAGCGGGATAAAGCAGTATGAGAGATGAGGGTTAGTTGGGTTCAGATGGGTGTAAGGAAAGAGATAAAGGTATTTGTGTCTTTTTGATAATTTTTTTGGTTTAATCCCAATGTCATTTTTTTAATCCGATGTTATACCAAACATAATGTTAAAATATATTCCGACTTTCATTCCTAATCCCATAAAATGCAACACCTTATACCAAATTGGGCCTTAGTATCCTTATAAAAAACACATATTTACATCAAGTACGCCAAATATCCCAACACATGTAGCTAAATAGAACATCCCATGATACTTGTATAATGGACTCTTATGATGTCTACTCCAAGTTTAAGCTCTAAAAGATTTAGTCCTCATTGTTTAAGCTCTTAAATCGACTCCAAATTTCAAACTTGATGAGCTCTTGCCATCTGTCCTTTGCTTTCAGTTTTAGAAACTTTTTTTTTTCCTATCCCAAAGATTTTTTATAATATATCAGGATAATTAAGATGTTCTCATGATTCTACCGCATTATTTATTTATCATGTTCGAGAGCGGCTTTCAACTTATCATGATGTTATTTAATTGATGTTGATCATAAAATTTATATTTATAAAAAACTGCTATAAATATTAAAAATATTATTCATTCTATTAAAAAATATAAGACATTTTTAATTGAATTTCACCCCAATAAAGTAATTATTTATTTTTAAACTAACCTCATCTTTTCATATTTACCCCTATTAAATACCCTATAATAAATATAAAGTTACTATCAATAGGAGTATTTTAAAAAAAAGACACAATGGTATATCTCGAAAGACTAAAAATACCTTACATTTTTTATATCCAACTCCTCAAAAAATACCTTATATTTTGAATGGATTCATAGATTGTGCTCAGAACACAGAAAGATGGCTAATTTTATTAAGTTTAAATTTAAATTTTTGCCATAAATTTAAAAATTTTAAACATGGAAGGAGGAAAGACGCACTTGGCATCCATGAATTTTTGAAAGATGATTATATGTTCAGGTTGTGTGATTGGATTTAAAAGTTCAACCTTCCGGCAAGATTAAAAGATAAAATAATATGTTAAACTTTATAATTTTTTGAGTAAGTCAACCTTCATATTTAATTAGCAAGTCACAATGACGGAGGAACAGTAATTGATCGTTTATTCATGTGTTGATTTATCATCATCATTAATCATTAATATTACCCACATACTATTTAAGAAGTGAAGTAGTTGGATTGGAAGAGAGAACGCATGGCTACGCGGTTTATTAGTTTCATTCGTAAGCCCATGGAATGGACTGTGGAGCCACTCATTTGATTTCTGTACTGATGTTGAAGAAAACAGTAAAAATTTGTAGGAGGAGAATCGAAAGCGAAAGAAGAAGAAGAAGAAGAGATGCCAAGTCCCAAACACGGGGACTAACCTGATATATCTTAATCCTCACTCCTGCTCTTTGCCTTTTCCCTCTCTTCCCAGGGCAACATTTTAGCGCATTCATTTACGATCCGTTATCTTATTCTTTTTTTTCTCATTGTCTCTTATTCTCTCTCCTCTTTTCTACTTGTCTCTTTATCTCTCCCTCTTCATGGATTTCGACTAGCATTGCACCATAAGCCCCGCCTCACTCTTCATTTACACATCTGCAATTTTACCTGTAAATTTATCTAACTTCTACTCTCATGATTACTTCCTTTATAACGTTGCTCTCTCACTTCTGTTTCTCTTACTTTGTTCTTTCTTCAAGGTTTTGGATCCTGATCTGCAATGACGCTTAAGCGGTCGCTGCCCGGCAGCAGGACTCGCGGCAATGGATCTCGTTTTCCTGTAGTGGCTTTCACTCTCATCTGCTTTCTTGCGCCCTTGATTTTCTTCTTCGGCCGAGGGCTTCAAACTCCGGGTTCGTTCTTGTGCTCCATCAGTTCTCTTCTAAACTCTTGATTGTCATTTAAGGCATTTCAGCCGAAGTGTTAACTTGCAGATCTCCGCATAACAATGGTGTTGGGAGTTATTGATTGAGAAGTATTATGATTTTTTTGGGTTAGCATTTCTTTTGTATTTGGTTTCGTGTGAAAGAGTTTTCTAAAGGAGACGAGGTTCAGATACCTTCCTTAGTGTTACTTATTTTCAAACCACAGACATGAGAGTGATAAGGCAGTGAAAAGAGAAAGCGTTTGGTGGTTTGTATTGCAAGATCTCTGCTACTGGGAGCTGGCTTCCGCTTTTTATGGTAGTCAAAGAAGCATTTATTTTTCCTTTACCATTTTGATAGGATGATGCCGTGAGAATGAATTGAGTATGATATGTCAAAAATGTGAAAGGGAAAAGGGGGGAAACTAGATAATTCTCATGTTAATGATGAGCTGATTCTCTTGTTTTTGTTTCTGAATTTTGTATTTATGTACCATATTCATTTCAGAAATCATATAAATGTTTGTTTGATTGCTCCTTTCATGCTTGTCCATAAAGGACTCTAATTGACAACTTTCGATGATTGCTGAAGGTATTTGTGATGGCAGCCAACTTGACATCCTAGATTTATTTGGTTATTCATTCTTGTTACAAGGTTTCCTTTACTTAAATTATGACACTTGGCAATGCACTTAGTGAGCATGTTAGGTGTTTTCAAGTATTCTTTTGGGCCTGTTATATTTTGTTGAAAGTTAATGGGGTTTATTTGTGTTCTTTCTGAGCAAATATAGAGGGTTTATTTGAAAGTTAATGACGTATACACTAGTGGGTTGTTGTGAACTTAATAACAAGCTAAGCTTAGTATTCTTTTGTAGAAATAGTTATAGTTTATAATCTTGCTGGTCCTTATCCTGGAATGATTGGTAGCTTCTTCTGAGCAGAATTGGTCTACTGGAGAAAAGCAAACACTATTTAACAGACTCATCTTTCAGTTCCAGTCACTCTTACTCTTGGGATGGCATACTATTAAGATTA
This sequence comes from Prosopis cineraria, assembly GCF_029017545.1. Lineage (NCBI taxonomy): Eukaryota > Viridiplantae > Streptophyta > Magnoliopsida > Fabales > Fabaceae > Prosopis > Prosopis cineraria. The sequence continues at coordinate 36,730 of NW_026556179.1, read as the reverse complement.
ACTTTTATGCATATCTTACTACCTATGATGGTTGATTGTGGTCACGTTGTCTACACCATTTATGGTAGATCTACATTTTCTATGGGCTTTTGTTTGTGCTTTGGATTTTTGGCTATCAAACTGGTTTCTCATTCCCCTAGGTGACTCCAATTGAAACCAACTGTGTTATTGGGCTTCTTTTCCTTTCTTTCAATAATGGGTTTAATCTTTATTGTCTTTGTATGGCATTCGATATTGGTTTTTGTTTTATATTGTATGTAGAAGTAGCAACGGCAATATTCTTTAACAACTCGTTGCATGTTTTGCATTGCTTTGGCTTATGGCAAAAATAACGGGATTAAAGTGGGCATTCAATTAAAAATTAGAACGACTAGTCAAGTTGATATTGTGTTGATGGAAAATGTGAAGAGATTGGGGAAGACGTTTCATTCTCCATCAGTGTTGGCACTTTTACTGAGAAGGATGGGTGCTTGCATTTTGGCGCCAAATTTTATATCATACATCATTTGTCAAATATCTTCACTGTTTTTCCCCTGGTCTAAAGTGTGTGTCAATCATATCATATGGTTTATTAAAGATGCTGAGAAACCCTTAACTACACTGAAATATCTGCGCATATAATTTTTTATAATTTTCTTAGACGAATTTGTATAGATATACTCCATCTGGTTCTGAATACCCTTATTAATTACGCTAAACCCACTATCATGTTATTTCTACCATCTCTTGCTACCCCTGCGTCACAGTTTCCCATATAGGCATGTATGGAAAAAAAGTATTCAGTGCTCCAACAATCCTACGAGGTGACTAATAAAAAGGACCAAAGATATCATGTTTCCATAGACATTAGCGTGGATATGTCATTATATGTAAGTATTGAAAAGTTCTAAGTCAATCTAATTACATGAAATGCTTTGTGCAGAACAAGAAGATATTTCAGCTGTTCCAAGCAAACAGGTCTGCTTTAAGCATTTTTGTTCTTATTGGACATGCAACTAATTAGTGGATATGGTTTATAATGTTCACCATAAAGCTAGTGGTTGACTCTTGCAGGTTGCCAAATGGAAAGAAAGTCATACGTTGCAGGACTTGAAATCACATTTCTCAAAAGAGGTAAATACGAGATGATTATGATTCATTCTTGATCCATATCTTCAATTTCATTCTTTCTGGTGAATTTTACCTCCCAGCTTTTGATTTATTTTACATTCTAGGTTCTTGATGCTATTATGGACAGTGCAGATGATATGGGGCCTCTGAGCCTTGACAATTTCAAAAAAAAAACAATTTTTCTGCTTCATGGAGAGTTGTTGGGCAAAGATTTCAAATATAACGCCTAAGGTAAGCAAAAGCGTTCTGGTTCTTCCTCAGATTTGAGCTTACTCGCATGCTTGTACAAAATTGACATTTATGTTCATTGCTACTAATCTCTTTCTGCTTCTTACATTTTTCCTTGCATTGAAAATAGTTGAGCCAACCAATACTGCATGCCAGACAGGAAATACCAAAGGCTAAGGAAGGAAAATCTTCAAGTAGTTTCAAACACTATGTCATCTGATATGATCATGTTGTAGTCTGATCTGCTATCTCATATGATGTTTCATTAATGCAGATGATTATGCTCGGTGGAATGATAGCCCTGCACAAGTAGCTCGAAGGGTGAGCCTCTCCAGAAACTTTGCTTGTTTCACCTTTAATATGATGGAGGGAATATGTTTGATTTCTTTATTAACTGCAGCAACTGATGGAGAAAAGGCGTGAAAAGCGTGCTGCAGATTTGGTAAAAAAAGATGATGAAGCTATTGTGAAAATTGAAAATGCAGCTATTGAGCACTCCAAATCAGTTGACTCAGCAGTTCTGGGTAAATATAACCTTTGGAGGAAAGAAAATGAGAATGAAAATGCTGACACTACAGTACGGCTGATGCGGGACCAAATGATCATGGCTATGGTCTATTCAAGCATTGCTAAGACCAAGAACAACCTTTTAATGCGCCAACAACTGCAGTCTCAGCTTAGAGAGAGTCAGCGTAGTTTAGGTGAGGCAACATCTGATGCTGAGCTACCTCACAGGTAGGATTATGCTTTTGGCTGTGTTTTTTCTTTGAAGCTCATGTCTTGCATGCCTAATTGATTGTCTAATTTATTTCTAGTGTAAATGAGAAAATCAAGGCTATGGGCCAAATTTTGTCAAAAGCAAGGGAGCAGTTGTATGACTGTAAGCTTGTAACTGCAAAGTTGAGGGCAATGCTGCAAACAGCTGATGAGAAAGTTAGGGGCTTGAAAAAACAGAGTACATTCCTCAGTCAGACGGCTGCCAAGACCATTCCTAATGCCATTCACTGCTTATCTATGCGATTGACCATAGATTACTACCTCCTTCCTCCTGAGAAGAGAAAGTTCCCTAAGAGTGAGAATTTGGAGAATTCAGGTCTTTACCATTATGCTTTATTCTCCGACAATGTATTGGCAGCATCTATTGTTGTCAATTCAACTGTAATGAATGCCAAGGTGAATCAGATTGCCTTTTAGCATACAAGCGTGTGCAGCTATGTCTTTTATGTCTGTTTTTTTTTCTCCTCTTTGTAGATTATTAATACTTTTGTTCCTGGACAGTTGGACTGTGGGATTTACTTGCATCTGCGATTTAATAAATCATATCATTTCTGGCTTCATTTTCTTCACTTTTTACGTTCTTAAAGAGTCTTTTACATTGCAGGATCCTTCGAAGCATGTCTTTCATCTAGTCACTGATAAACTAAATTTTGGAGCCATGAATATGTGGTTTCTGTTGAATCCTCCCGGAAAAGCTACAATCCATGTTGAAAATGTTGATGAATTCAAGTGGCTGAACTCATCCTACTGCCCAGTTTTGCGGCAACTTGAATCTGCTACAATGAAAGAGTTTTACTTCAAGGCAGGCCATCCAACAACGCTTTCATCTGGTGCTTCTAATCTGAAGTACAGGAACCCAAAGTATCTCTCAATGCTCAACCATCTGAGATTCTACCTTCCTGAAGTATATCCAAAATTGGATAGGATCCTTTTTCTCGATGATGACATTGTCGTCCAGAAGGATCTGACTGGATTGTGGTCCGTGGATCTTCATGGGAAGTAAATGGTGCTGTTGAAACCTGTGGTGAGAGTTTTCACCGGTTTTGACAAGTATCTTAACTTTTCAAACCCGCATATTGCAAGAAATTTTGATCCAAATGCTTGTGGTTGGGCATACGGCATGAACTTTTTTGATCTGAAGGTGTGGAAAAAGAAAGATATCACTGGTATTTATCACAAATGGCAGAACATGGTAAGCATTTTGACACATCGTTGTTTCTTTTCACACACACATAAGATTGCTGCAAATTATAAGGAAATCTTTTCCTGATCAATATTCGTGTCTTGTGTTCCAGAATGAAGGCAGGACTCTTTGGAAGCTGGGTACATTACCTCCCGGGCTAATCACATTTTATGGGCTGACTCATCCGCTAAATAAATCATGGCATGTACTTGGTTTGGGATACAATCCCAGTGTGGGTCGAAAAGAGATACAGAATGCAGCAGTTATACACTACAATGGAAATATGAAACCATGGTTAGACATTTCCATGGCAAAATATCGGCCTTACTGGACCAAGTATGTCAAATATGATCATCCCTATCTTCGGAACTGTAAGTTCAGTGAACGAAGGTGATGACTAAGGTTTAAAGGTACACGGAGGAAAGCTAGCCTTTTCTTCAGCCCTCCTCTCTTCCTTCCCCTTGTTAGCTTCAGTGCCGTGTCCGAGATAAAGTGTCTTAGAAGGGATAGGGTTAATCCTTGTGTTGTTTTACATTAACATCATTTCCTCTCTCTGTAGCATTGATTTTTGTTTGCAATTCATTTGATTTGTTTACAGTAGCCTCACCCGTTTGAAGCAAGGTACATGAATAGAAGATACCTTGTTGACTTGAAAAAACTTCTCATTGTATCATACTCTGGAGCTACGACAGGATTGGGCATTCAAAATTATAAAATTTCTGCATTCTTTGAAAACGAGCCTTCGTTTTTATTTTAATCAAATTATGCACCATGCGTGTATAACAACTCTTCCAATTGTTGGATGTATGTGAGTATTATCCGGGAGAAATATTTTCAGCCTTTTACTTGTGGAAATTGCCGATGGGCTCTTGGTTTTTGAATGCTGACTACTGAATGTGTATGTAAGTTATAACAAATTTCTTGTTAATTTACTGTAGGAGTAAAATTCGGGCACCTTGTTTTCAATCTTCTATATATACCCTGCATTTTGCGGGGAATTATTCTATTGTTGTAAATTTGTTGTCAAAAGTAATGGATATTTTGGGGTCAAATGGCAAAAACAGGACGAATATTAGATATATACTCCTTCCAAACTATAATATAAGTTTTTAGAAGCATCCTTTGATCCAAAATATATTGCATTAGGTAAATTTTATGGTTTTTTTTTTCATTTATACACTTGCCTTTTTTTAATTCCTATTCTTTAATCAAGCGCTCCCTATTTTTTTTTTATTCCTTTTACTTGTGGAAATTGCCGATGGGCTCTTGGTTGTTAAATGCTGGCCACTGAATGTGTATGATGTTAAAACAAATTTCTTGTTACTTTACTGTAGTAATAAAATTCATGCACCCCTTTTTTTTTCAATCTTTTATATATACCCTGCATTTTGTGGGGAGTTATTCTATTGTTGTTGTAAATATGTTGTAAAAAACAATGGATATTTTGAGGTCAAAAGGCAAAAACAGAATGGATATTAGATATATACTCCCTCCAGACTACAATATAAGTAAGTTTTTAGAAACATCCTTTGATTCAAAATATATGGCATTCGATAAATTTTATAGTTTTTTTTTTCATTTATACACTTGCTGTTTTTTTTTAATCCTTTTCTTTAATTAAATGCTCCCTGTTTAAAGCAATAACTCTTGAGCCCATGCAATCATGTTTACACTTCTGAGTTGAAGATCAAGGTTCCATGCACATGCTTCTTTTAATGGCCACATTCTACATCTTCTACGTGCCTTTAGAGCCCCTCGTCTTCAATGGCGAATACAGCATTTCCAGAGGAGGCTTTTGCGGTGAATTAAGGGTATGGATTGCAAGAGACGTAACTTCATTGTTTTCAAACTCATGAGTAAGGGTGTTCAGTCTGAACCCGTTTCGATTGACCCAGTATCGTCCCGATCATATCGGCACGGATCTTGTCCCGACCCGAAAATAATCGGGACGGGACAGGAAAGGGGTTCAGGACGGGACGGGACACGGGATTACCATTGGGACGTCCTGTCCCGTCCCGAATATTATATATATTATTTTTTATTTTAAATATATTAATTATATTAATATAATTTATACTTATATTAATTATATCAATTATAATTTTAATACTTGCAATTCTTATTTAAAACTAGAGTTTTTTTATATTAATAATTTTAATAGCATGGAATAAACATGGCGATATCTTTCTTTATAATATATTAATTATATTAATATAATTTATTCTTATATCTATCAATTTAATAACTTTTATTTATAACATATTTCTTGCTTATTTTAGAAGAGTAATTAGCTTAGTACATCTTCATTAAAGTAAAAGAATAATGATTTGATGTTGTGTTTGACTTACCTGTTGTTGCTAATCTTATAGCATAAAGATCACTTATATTTGTTATTATAATATGTAGTTGTGATTAATATAATTCAATAACTAATTTTAAATTATTGTTATTTATGTACTTGTGTTGTTTTGATTTTAAACTTAACAAATTATATGATTTAAAATTTTAATGAACGTTATTGTCCAGATCTTTTTTCGACATTATTCCATTTATCGGGACGACGGGATATCCCGATCTTGTCCCGATCCCGTCCCGACTCTTAACGGGATAGGACGACTTTCGGGACGGGGCGGGACACGGGACCAAAATTCAGTCCCGATCTTTTTTTCGAGACGGGACACGGGACGGGGGTGTCCCAGTCTCGTCCCGTCCCGTCCCGTCCCATGAACACCCTTACTCATGAGAGTCCATGTCTGCTTCAATCTCAATTTCACGATTTCCAATTTATTGAACTTGCTTCATAGTTCCCTGTTGTTGTACTATTAGAACAGAGCATGTTTGGCTCTTGGCTTCCAGACCCGTTCATGCATGGGTTATCTTTGTCTGTGAAGGTTGCCTCTACATTTAATTTAAGTCTAAAGGAAGAATGGGAGCTATTGCATGTGTTCCTTTCATGTTGACGGGAGATACCCTTCTGTGGAATATAGAAATATGGTTTGGAGTCAACTTTGCCCAACCTTTTATTTTCTCCTGGGAACCTGCCACATCCAAATGCCACACACCTGCCATTTTTGAAATTTTCTTTTAAACTTCACCCTAATTCTACCATCACGTTGGGAGTGAATTAAAGCAATAATGAGTAGAAAGGAATAAATGTAATTAATGAGAGTATTTTAATTAAATAAGTTAAATACAATAAGTTTATTCCACTCAAGGGCATAAATAAAAAGACATGAATTTTTAAGAATTTAAGGTTCCAATTAACATTGTTTATAAATTGTAAATTAATGGCTAAAATACATAAAAAAATTTTGAACTTTAAAACAGTTGTATATAACTCCCCTCATTTTTAAAAGTTTAAAATTAACCCCCTAGTCTTTAATTTTATTTTTCAAAACTCCCTATTGTTAATTGTGTTATTTTTCATGAGAGTTAAAATGCCATTCAACTAAAAAAATTATTAAACAAAATATTATATTGTATAACTATTTATGATAAATTTCTTATATTTTTTTAGATAGTTGAGGCATTGATGATAGCCAAAATAAATATTATTATTACCATATAAAATTTTAAATATTTACTTTTATGTTAGTTTTTTTCTATTTATTTGTTATCAATGGTGAATAGTTTTCTAGTATTAAAAGATAAATTAATCTAACATGATAATATTTAAAATTTTAAATATTTTAGCTATGTGTATTACATTAATTTAATATGAAAATATAAATAAAAATTTATTTTTAAAAATAATAAAATCACGCACCATTGATAACAAAAAAATATGGATAAAACTAATATAAATATAAATATTTAAAATTTTATACAATGATAATAACATTTTTTTTTGTTATCAATACCTCAACTATTCAAAAAATATAAAAAATTTATTGTAAATAGTTATACAATATAATATTTTTATTTAATAACATCTTTTACTTGAATGACATTTTAACCCTTATGAAAAAATAACATAATTAACAATAGGGGGTTTTGAAAAGCAAAATTAAAGGATAGGAGAGTTAATTTTAAACTTTTAAAAGTGAGGGGGTTCTTTACAACTATCTCAAAGTTCAAAAGGTTTTATACATTTTAGCCTAAATTAATTAAACTATAACTTATATTCTAGTTCGAATGGAGTAGTCTATAATAACAACTAATGTAGTTTAGTCGGGCATGACTGATTTTTTTTAATATATATATATATATAGTAGGTCTTTTTCAAAATTTATTTAAATTTTGCCATAGATTTTATGCATATTTGAACGATGTGCTGTTTTTCTTTAAAATTTGTCAAAAAATAAAGAAAAAGAAAAGCAACCATAGTGCAGGACGTCGGTCATCAATCACGTCTTCCCCCGGTCAAGTATCAATGAAGTCATTTGAAATCTATGATTTCCATATAATTTATGAAAATAAGTAAATAACCTAAGTTGTCCATTGAGTCACACATGGTTATGTATTATAATTTATGTACTCACTCTCATCTGGCAGATAAGGCTTGTTGTATTCGTAATTTATAGAATATAATATTTTGTTCATAAAAAAAGGAATATAATATTGTTTATATATTATCCATGATCGTAGTATTTTATTGAATAAATAAAGAAGAGAAAAAGACAATTACGTCTCACAATAATAATTTAATTATATTTTGGTTTTAACAAAATTCTCTGTAAAGTAATTGAAAAAAAATACATTATTATAAATTTAGGAATTTTAATTTCAAATTAAATATTAATGTTTTAAATATAACTCAACATGTAAATGACATTTTTATTTACAGCTATTTGAATTGATATTAACAAATACTTTTGAAAATAATTCATCTTGAATCTGTTTTTAAAATTAATATTTTGGAACCTATCAATCATTCAATCATTAAAGAATGATTCATGCTTTTTTTTTTTTTTAACAAGAGAAAGATTGTTATTTTGCTATTTTGCTAACAGATTATTTTTTTAAACTCCACTTTATTTTGAAAGAAAAATTGAATTTTCATACAAGGAAGTAGTAGGTCGAGGTTAGTGTTAAGAGTGTTACACAGTAAATTTTAGATTAACAAGAAAATATATTTTTCGTTTATTTTTTGAAATTAAGAAAATTGAGCACTTTGAGTGAATATATATAAGTGTTTTTATAACTAAGTTAAGATGATAAAGCATACCAACAAAAGTTTGCTGTGGACTTAGGTAAGCATAATATAAAAATATTGGAGGAAGAACCTGTTCGAAATTATTCCAAGGGCTCGATGAATTGCAAAAACAAAATAAAAAAACAAGAGATAAAGCGAGGTTAAAAGTGTAATATTAGTATTTAAGGACCAAATCATAAAATTTGTCTAAAAACTCCTCAATAAGATTATGCAGAGTGCATTAAAAAGAAAGAAAGAAAGCACCAATCAATCAAGCTTTCATGTTTTGAGCCATTTTCAATGTTCCATTCTCCTCTTGCACAAATAAAATAATATAGCGCCAATCTACGCCGTTTTCTTTCGTCTTCATAAGGATTTTTGAAAACTTTTGTAATATCTTTAATTTCCTCTTTTAGCCTCCTTCATCGTGTGGTTGAATTTTCTTCTAAGAAAATATCCATCCACAGTAATGCTGGTTGGATTGAATGCATAAGAAAATTGATGACCCTTAGGGAGGATCTTGAGTTTGAGTACTGTGAACAAATAAAATCATATTGAGAAATCTCCTCAAATGTAATTTGATTTCAAATTAATTGGTGATATAAAATAAAAAGGTATTTTTGAGCCTAAAAGTGTGTATATATTGTTAATTATCAAAGTATGAGATATGGAACTCAAAACTAGGGTTGTTCATCCAGTTCATTGCCCAAGATACTTACCTGAGCTTGATGAAATTTCACTTAGCCCAACTCTAAAAAAAGCAGTCTAACATAATTTGGACATGTTTGGGCAAGGCCAGGCTACAAGTAAGGTATGCTGCCCTACCCGAGATATATGGTTATTTATTAATTTTTTAAGGCTTTGAAGGAAGGACTAAGGAGGGAGATTTTAGTCATTTTATCTGCGCTTGGTGTTTCCATCCTCTTAACCCTAGTAGTTCTCTCCCATTCTTGTCGCTCAAAGCTCACTCGGTCACTCCTACTTGTCTCTAGAGTCTAGACTCTTCTTCTCCACTCTCCCCTCTCGCTCTCACTTCCAAAGGGATCACATCTTCACTTTGTATGCTATCATTCTCGTCGCATACACTCTTTGTCATTGTCATCTCATGATCTTAGTCTTTTACTCGGCTTTGTGTTGCTCGTCTCTTACTCTACTCGGCTTTGCCTTGCCGTGTTTGACTAGTTTCTCATCTCTATGTCTTGCTCAACTGTGACTTTGTGTTGCCATGCTTGTCAGCCGCCTCTATCTTTTGTTCATTTCTCTGTTCGCATCTGCCCAAGTTTTAAAATTTGTTTTTCATTCCTAGTAGTTATTAGTTGATCATTTGCGTTGTTGCATCTACCAAGGTTTTTAAATTTGTTCTTCGTTCTTCATTCTATTCATCTAAAAATTAAGGTCAAAAGTTAGAAGTGTTCGCTTTCTTAGTCTTAAAATCCTTGGAAGTTCTAGAGATGCAATCCAATGTTGTAATTTGTATTCATAGCAACGATCTAAGTATAACTGATCAAATTTAAATTTTGTACACACTATTGGCTCATTCTAGCTAATACGCTTTGCCATCTCTTCTATATATTGATAAAGATAACTACATAGTTCATTTTTTTTTATAGTTGTAATTTGAACCCTTGATAAGGAATCAAAACATTTTCATTCAATTTGATTTATTATAATTGAAAATGTTTCTAATGATGCAATAAAGTTTATTAATTTTTTATACTTGAGGTAACGTTAATTTTTGATCTTGTTTTAGTACGGAAAAAATTTTGTGTGATAGCCTATTTGTTTGCATTCCTAGAATTAGCTTACAATTTTCTTATTCAATCGTTGTATTTGATTTGTCTACTCACAGTGATCAATATTGCTTATATATTTTATTATTTATTTTTCTTAACTATATAAATAATTTGTAGTTCTATAATTTTGTTATACTAATTAATTGTGAGTATAAAGGATCTAGCTTCAGTTGTTATGCCTTTATGGATGTTATTTTAAATTGATGAGTAGGGTTGTTATTGTTAATTCATAGTAGTTTTATACATGCTTTTTAGAATCATGGGCAAGGCGCTATTTGTTGGGTAAGGCAATCCAAAGATATCTAGCTCGCCCTGCTCAACCCAAGTTGATAAAGCTTTTTGCTAGTAAAGCTGGACAACAAGCTACATTTTATGGCCCGTGCATCCCTTGAGCTAGACATTGGACAGGGGCCTTGCCCATAGGCAACCCTACTCAAAACACAATAAAAAGCATGTCAAGCAAATAGAATCACGGAAGCATGAGGAAAGGTGACTTTGTTAAAATTGGTTGTTGCCTTGTGGTGAATGAAAGAATCTTTTAATATATCATATTATGGTGTGTTTAGATTATTGAAGATTTGGATTTGAATCAAATCCTTTATTTGGATACATAAAAATTTATAAATCAAAGTCCATTTCTTGTTATATTTCTTTTGTAATTTTAAATCCCTCTACACCTTAATCGTTTGAAATTTCAACCACTTCAAACTTCTCATTTCCTTCGTGCTTTACTATTGATGTTTTTAGGACTTTCATGTCTTTTCTAACTCTTGTTCTCATCCTTCATTGATTGAAAAAATGGGGATAAATCTATCATTTACAATTTTTCATTTTCATTTTGAATTTCAATTCAACTCTCCTTTTCATTTGAAATTTTTTAAATTATCCAAACAAAAAAATTAAATACATAAATTTTAAATATGAGATTTGAAATTAAAAATTTAAATCCAAATTTACAAATTAAAACGCTACCTTAATTTTTTTTTGGTCAAAAAAAGAGCCAATTTTATTCATCACTAAAAAAAATATTACAATCACTAATAACTGAAGCCAAAAAACACTAAAAAAAAGTAAGACACAACGTCACATAACTCACAAAACAAAATAAAAGCAAAACAACAAACTAGAAACAACATCAATAAAACCAAAACAACATATTAACCAATGCTCTCTTTATTCTGAGAACCTAAGCAAGTAACAAAAGAAAAATTAGTAGCTTCCAATTAAGCAAGTTACAACCGAAACAAAGATGTAGCTATAGAAAGCCATTCCATCAAACATATCTTCTTAGAACCCATCACTATTAAAAAGTTAGCAGCTTTATTGCCTTGGCAACCCACCAAGGAGAAACAAACATTCTTGCATGATTCTTTAGCTACCAGAATATATCTTGCACAATATAATTCTAGAATATTTCTAATCATAATCAGAATTAAGTTTACCTAATAACATTTGAAAGAATATCTCACAATCATTTCCATATATAGAGACCATCTAACTAGAATAACACTGAGCCAACCTCAAACATTCCAGAACAACAAAGCATTCAGCCATGAGAGCAGAATTAGCAACAATATTCTTCCCACACTCACTTGAGGAATTCCCAAATTCAACTCTGCAAACAAGACCAATACTAGAAGACTTCAAGGCACTATTAAAAGAGCCATCAACATTAATCTTTACTCCCCTTGGTAAAGGTCTCCTCCAAGACAAACTTCTATCAACTAACTTCATATGCATATCATGTTTCTTCAATTTATGTTGGAGCTTCAAATTTTTACATTCATTCACAATTCTATAAGCATTTATAATTATAACCTTCTCAGCATTCACCCTTTCCCCATCAAATACCCAATTACATCTACTTTTCCAAATTTCCCAACAAATTGAAGCAACAAGTGTTCTTTCAAAAGCCCCAATCACATTATTATCACACAAAATATCAATCAGCCAAGCAGATATAGTAGAAATACTAATATTAGATACTCTCTCCATTTAAAAATGAAAGATATTTTTTGAGGAATTGGATGTTTAAAAATGTAAGGTATTTTTAGTCTTTCGAGGTGTAATTATTATCTTTTTTTAAAAGTACCCCTATTGATAGTGAGTTTATATTTATTATAGGGTATCTAATAGGGGTAAATATAGAAAGATAGGGTTATTTTGAAAGAAGATAATTATTTTATTGAAGGGTGAGATTCGGTTAAAAATGCTTTATATTTTTAAACAGAAAGAGAGTATCAAAGTTGCTAGACTACAACCAAACCAACAAGATCTTACTAAAGGACAGTGAAAAAGCAAATACTCAGTTGTCTCTTCCTCCTTTAAGCAGATCGGACATAAGGATTCAGCAGCACAAAAATTTGACAAATCCTCTTTAGGCTGAGTTACAAACAGATTCTCCTAATTAATGCATTGAATTTGAACCCTCCTATGTCCTATCCTCCTCCACACCCCAGATCTTCCCTTTAAATGTTATACGTATCAAAAAAATGACATACACTTTCTTGATTTAGTAACTAGTAACTCATTATATATGTTACGCATATTCTCAACTTTTTCAATTTTTTTCTAATTTTATTGGTTTCTAAATTGGAGTTTGGAAGACACAATTAGAGTCTTAATTTAAGAGTAAATCTTAAGAATTATAGTGTATCGAATTTTGAACTTCAGTTGGCAAATAAAAAAGGCCGACAATTCTTTATTGGCAAACTCAAAATTACACTAAGAAAATAATTTGTAAGTTAATTCAGGATTTTGGGCTGACAGGAAAAAATTACCTTTGAGGGATTAATGCTTGGTTATAAGAAAGTGAAAGCTTTTTTACTTTTAATAAAGTGAGTTGTGTAATATCTATAATATTTTCATAAATATTTAGAAGATTTTATTCTTTACTAATTTTCTTATTCAAGTATATAAAATAAATTTTCCCTGATTTTCATCTATAAAATTATTTTTGTTAAGTTCTATTTTATATACGAAACACCCTCTTAGAGTGCAGTTGATTACGAAGAAAACGTAAACCTTTTATTGGGTCTGAAATAAAAGTAGAATTTGTTGGGGAACAATTTTGGGGATATCTTATCGTATTGTTTGTTAGAATATTACAATTACAAAGGGCTAATTTGCACAATTTTGAACGTAATCATGCTAAAGAAATTCGTGTATCTAAATGATAAGCTGATTCCTAATTAACTGGAAGTTTATTTTATATTGCTTTTCAAATTTTAATACGAAAGGAGTGCATTGATGCATCTGTCATTAGTTTTCTAGATTAAGATTAAGTTCTTTCCTTTTCACATTATCTATATGTTCATAGAATTTTTTTTTTTGGGCCCGTGAGAAAAAAGTTTAGCTGTATGTCCTGGAGCTTAGAGTAAGGCAGACACTATAACTTGAACAATATTGCATAAGTTAAATAATTCTTATGTTTTATTTTTTAAAAAATGAAAAATATTATCATTTGATTTGAATTGGTCATGCTCATACCAGATGCGTAGTTTAAAATGTTAAAAAGGATTTATTCAAAAAAAAATGTTAAAAAGGATACGAAGAGAATAGAAATCCCCATTGTGCTTTATGTATAAATCAAGCTTTTATGCTTTCCTAAAAGTTAAATTCTACATTATTAAATTTATGTCAAATGGGATGCCTCAAGAAACGATCGAGAAGAGGAGAAAATGCCACGCCACATAAAACTGATTCTCCTTTCATATTTGCAATAAAATAATAATCGGAAAAAGATTCTGTCCGAATAAAGTATTGGGAAGGACCAATGAATAGAAGACAAAGAATGAAAAGCCAGATATTTTTTAAAGATACTGAACTTTTTCACTTTGTAATTTGTATAGCTTAAGACAAAAATATAATTTTGCTAATTCTTATTTGTATTTTTAAAAAAATCGTAATTCTTTAATTTTAAAAATATTAAAAACCAAATTTGGTATTGGTTATGTGTAGCAGAGGAATTTTTTTTAGACTATACGCTTTTTTTAAAAAAAAAACTATTGATTTTGGTTTAGAAAAGAAGAAATATGATTTTTATTTACTGAAAAGATAAATTAAAACTTGGTGGAAAACTATATAATCAAAAACATTTTTCTCTAGATTTAATTTTATCAGAGAAATATATCAAGTGATTAGTGGTAATAATAATTATTACAAGTTGAAAGGATGTATTAATACAGCTCATAACCATATCCATGTGAAACAGATTTAATTTGGATCAAATGTCCCATATGGATGAATTATGATATATGAATACTTCACTAAAAAGCTTAATTCATGTACCAAAAAAAGCTTAATTGATGCACGAATTATTTAGGTGACTCGATTAAAATAACTGTTTAAATGGAGGCTTACTCAAATTTTATTTTTACGTTGACCTCCCTCAATTAAGAGTTAGGTTTTTTTAATTTAAAGTAACACAAAATATCACTAATTAATTATTGTGCCTGTATTATCCCCCCCCCCTCTCATACACACCCATAGGGAAGCAAGTAATATGGGGGCATTACCATATTTCATCCAAACAACAAATTTACACTCTGTTTGTGTGAGGCTGTTATTATCAATAATGGTTTTATGAATATTATATGAATTACTTTAACATATTTATTTAACTTGATTCATATTTAAAACTTGAACTCAAGACCTTAAAATATGCTAATTTAACTTATTCAACCAATTAAATCAAATAATACTCTTCGTTATAGGTGGAGAATTTTGATAGTAAATAATTTGTAAATATTTTCTTGGGTGACATGTGTCTTAATTTGGGCCATCTTCCAGAGCTTGTTTTATAATATTTTTTATTAAAGAATAGAAGAATAGCAATGAGTGAAGATGGGGTGCTAGTAGTTGTGGGGCAGTATGCGCAGACGCTTTGGGTGCAGATGCTATGAACTGCGCACTCTTTGCTTTCCGTGTCACTCTCCTCACAGCTTTCAGGATTTGGATCCCTCCGTCAAATCCTGCTTCTTCCCCTGTCCCTCCTTTAAATCTCTCACTTTTTAGCTATCCTTGCTTTGTGTTTTTTTTTTTTTTTTCAGGTACTTTTGTTCACCCACCCTCTAATTGTACTAGAGTGGTGGATAATGAGAAATCAAAACATCATGGCTAGATTTATCACCCAGCCTGTTTAAGTAAATAGGACTTGCCTATTTACTTAAAATCCTACTTGAATATATTTTTACATTATATTTATGTAAATATAACATTGTGACATATATATAAATATAATTAGTGTGAATTGTGTTAATTTATTTTAAAATTTTATTGTCTGTGAATTAGAAATTAAACTAACAAATAAAGTAAAATTCCATTTTATTTTATATAAATAAATTATTATCATAAATATAAGTAAATATCATTTCCTCCCTTATAAAATCCATCTATAACATATTATAATATAATTAAATTAAATTTTATTAAAATATTAAAATTGATAAATAGGCTTGTAGGTTTATAATTAAGCATATTTATATGAATAGGTCAAGTCTATTTAGTCAACAATTAGCCTAGCTGATCTATTTTCACTCATAATTAAATCTAATATAGTTTCGTAACATTTTCTCTTGCAGGCTTTGAGATTCTAGCCCCACTAACAACATCACAGTTTGGCAATTTGCTAAATGAATTCAGTGCCTTTGCCCAGGTTTGAGTTCAGTCTCTTTCAGGACCCCCCACCGATCTTTCGAGAACAATATCCCCCGCATGGGCTTCGTCCTTGTTGCTCCTTTGTCGTGTCCGTTATATACTTTCTACACAATTTTGGTTTGACTGGGAACTTTAGAGGAATTAATCCATTTTATGGTCCTTTTTTGTAATAAGCCAGGGTCCTCACATTTTGTTCTCTCTTTTTAAATTAACACCATTTTGTGCATTATAAAGAGTAAAATATAAGGAGAATCTCACTTAGAACCCTCAAAACACAAAAAATTATATTGTAGAATCTGAAAATGCATTGCAAACGATGTAAAATATATGGATACTATATTATTAATAAATAAACATTGTCATATTATATACAAACTTTTTGTTATTTATAAATCTAGGAAACTTTTATAAATATTCGACTTAACCACACGGATAATGTAACATAGATAGACATTATATTGTGTTGTTAATAAATGAACATTTTCATGTTAGATACAAACTTTTTATTTTTTAGAAACTTGAGAAATTTTTACAAATATTCAACTTAATCACACAAGCCATGTAAAATAGATGAATATTATGTTGTTAATAAATGAACATTTTTATGTTATATATGAACTTTTTGTTGTTCATAAATCCCATAAATGTGTACAAATGATAATTGCAAATAATTTCATTTACACTACAACAAGTGTTCTCCAAGCAAATAGTCTAGAATTTACAAGCATAGATTCAACTATTCACATTTAAAATCTATAATTTTTTATTTTAGATATTCACAGTTCAATGATGGCAAGTTTTAGTTTTTACAACTTTTGTAAAAGTTTTTAAAGTTTATGAATAATAGAAAGTCTGTATATAACATGAAAATATTCATTTATTAACAATATAATATAATATCTATCTATTTCACATTATTCGTGTGGTTAAATTAAACATTTGTAAAAAAATTGCAGGTTTATGAACTACAAAAATTCTGTATATAACATAACAATATTCATTTATTAATAATATAATATCCATATATTTCACATATTTTGTGTAATTAAGTTGAAAATTTACAAAGAACATGACAAGTTCCATCTATTAACAATACAAGATCATTCTATATGGCACACTTGAATATCTACACAAGGTCCTTCTATTATTAACAATATTTTTTCATTGAATTTTCAAGAACATGTATATCATATTTGAAAAATTTGCAACTGAATATTCAATATTAACAAGATAATGTTCATGTTTTTACAACACATAATTCAATATTTAACCATCAAAAGCTGAAATTCCAGTGAATGCCACTACATAGGGAGATGTAGAAGCCATCCTCCCTTTTATTTTCATTTTCCTTTGGTTCTTGCTATTAGTGCACGGACACTTTAAGCTTTATTGTTATTCGAATGCTCAACTAGCTAGTACAAAATGTTACACCTAAATCATTTTATACTTTTGCATAGATAAGCAAAATTCAAAAATGTACAATTAAAAGTCTTAATATTCACAAATATTGGTTCAAATATGTACAGATAAAAGTCCATATCTTGACAAGCAAAGGTTTAGAGTTGACATGCTGCCAAAGTTTACAAATTTACAACTAAATATCCAAATATTCACAAGCATAGGTTCATCTATTCACAATTCAAAATCTAAATCCAAAATTTCCAAATTCAAATATTCAAAACTCAGAGATGGCAAGTTTTGGTTTTTACAGCTTTTGTAGCAATTCCCAAAAATCTCATTGCAATTCCTAGAAATTTTGAAAATATGTATATAAATAAAAGATGAATAGATCTAAAAGAAAACTCATAGAGAAACTTGAGTTTTAGAGGCTAGATGTTAAAGAGTGCACCAGTACTCATCTAGAAACAATGGTTATTGATATAGGAAGAGTGATATACAGAAGTTGTTTGGGGATGATAGTAAAAGTAGCGAGATCAAGATGTGCAGAACCTAGCTCTTATATGTTGGCTCACCGCCAAAAAGAGTGAATAGATTGAGAAGATGGAGGAGGAAATGGAAGAATCAGAGAACTGTAATAAAATGCTATGAGGAGGAAGAGAAAGACAAACAGGAAGAGAGAGGAAGAAGATCAGATCATAGAAGATTAGTTTGTTTTGAGACGAGTAAGATTATATTTTCGTTCACAACAAAAATTGCAAGAAGGGCCTTTGAGCTTATAGTACATTTTCAGATTTTATTGGGCCCAAAGTATAATTTTTTTTTATGTTTTGAAGGCTCTAAGTAAGATTCTCCCTAAAATAGAAGAAGTCTTGATTTGTGAATATTGTTACCACATAAAACCGAAGCAATAACAAACTATAAGATTTATAATTTACAAATAGTACAATTTTTTATTAATTTTATTATATATATTGATATTCATTGAGATATTAGATATATAAATTTTACTTTTTTTTACATATAATTATGTAATATGTATTTCATTGAATTAAACTTAAGTGTTGTCAAATATAATTATATTAGAGATAATTCTTTGAATATAACTATTTTTATATATAAGGCTGAACCCTTCAAACTTATTTAAGAAGAATTGAGAAACATGATTTATTCCTTTTAATAGATTTAAATCTTTTTTTATTTTTTTATTTTTACAATTTCATAATTTTAGTTTAGTCCTTATAAATAAACCTTCATTACAAATATTCTGACTACTCATCTAAGTTCAATCTTATTTTATTTAATTAAAAAATTGAACAAAGGATTGTTCAGTGAGAAAAGAAAAATATAGAGACAAGTGGATTAGAGTTGAATAAATTAATCTTAAATTACTTATTAGCTAGTTAAACTATGGCATATAACATACTTGTTTAGAAACCCTTTTGGGAGATTCTTTAAAGTTTGAGGCCAGTTACTTGATTACCTTTTTCATTTTGTGGATTAAAAGTCTTAATTTGAATGTAAAACTTTATGTTAGACGTTATGCTGAACCAAAAAAAAAAAGGTAAACTTCTGTCTAAACTCTGAAGTAATCAAAATAAGTAAGTTTTCTTTCTTTTTCTCTTCTTCTTCTTGGTAATGACAAAATAAGCAAGTTTCGGTCTATATATTACTAGATTCTTATAACTCGTAAAGTAATTTCAAGTTTGAAATCTGAACAAGAATGTAGAGATTTTTTTTTAAGGAAAATGTTAGAAAGTTTCTCAAATAATAAACGAAAATAAATAGAATAAAACAAGTACAAGTTATAAAGAAATTAGAAAAAATGATAAAAGATTACACAAAAATTTAACGTGAGAAAACAATTACAATAATTGTCACTACTATGGATGATAAAAAAATATTATATATATATATATATATATTCTCATTAGTTAAAAATATTATCTGCAATAATAATAAATATCTCATAAAATCTCAAATAGAAATATGATAGATTTAAATTAAGATTATACATAAAAATAATAACAAAGAATTATAAAGATTTGAGTCAAAATCTCAAAAAAAATTTCCTTGGCTCAAATTTAGTAATGGTCATCGTTGCCAAACAGCCTCAAAGGGCAATCTAGTGTTACGAATATTAACTAAACCCAAACAATACTCGAACTTAATATCAAGAAGAGGCTTCATAAACATGTCTATTAGATTTTGAGATGTATGAATTTTCTTCATAACAATTTCACCAATTATAACAATATCTCTAATAAAGTAATATTTGATATCTATGTGCTTAGTTTTCAGGTGATACCTATCATTCTTAATCATATGTATCACAAAAAACAACGGTAGCTCCTTGGACAATGCCAAGTTCAATAACAAGACATCGCAACAAAATAGAAAATATAAGCAGAAAAAGACTTTCATCCATTAGAATCACGACCATAATCAAAGTCACTAAAACCAATATTATTAATTACAGCCTTATTCCTATGAAAGACCATACCAACATTACAAGTACATTTCAAATAATAAAGGATCCATTAAACATTATCCCAATGACCCTCTCTAAGATTATGCATGTTTCTGCTTACCACACTCATCACATATGCAAGATCAAGCCTAGTACACACCATAGCATACACAAGACTACCTTTTTGAATTATGCATGTATCCTTTTTGAATTTTGAGCAAACATGGATTCATACTCACTCATATTAAATTGATCAAGTATCTTTAAAATATATTTCTTTTGAAATACAAACAATTTACTAGCTCGACAATCTCTATAAATTTTCTTGCCAAGAATTTTATTTACTATACCAATGTCCTTCATATCAAACTTCTTACTAAGTTTTCTCAATTTGTTAATCAAAGACTTCTCTATAGAAGTAATAAGCATATCATCAACATAAAACAACAAATGCAACTAACACAACTCTTGATAGATAGTAGGAGTGGTGCTTGTAACAACAACATATATTTGATCATAACTTCCTCCATTAGAGATAAATCTTATAATAGAGCAAGGAGTAGTAGCTTTAATCTCTGACTCCACCTTTTCATTAATATTCTGCTCATTATTTACACCAATTGAAGAAGAAACACAAGAATTTTTCCTAAAAAGAATAATGCATCTTCATTAAATATAACATCTCTAGTAGGAATAACTTTCTTCATAGTAGACTTGAAACACCATAACCTATATCCCTTAGATTCAAATGCATATCGAAGAAATATACATTTTCTAGCTTTTGGAGCTAATTTACCATTATTAGCATGTACATATGCAGGATATCCAAAAATTATTAAATTAGAATAATTAAGAGGGTTACTTGATCAAATTTCTTCTAAAACTTAGAAACCAAGTGATATGTGAGGTTAACGATTGATCAAATAACATGAAGTAAATGTAGCTTTAGCCTATAAATCATGCCAATACTATAACCCAACATTAAAGAGCATACAACATGCTTTCTCAAGTAGAGTCATGTTAATACATTTTGCAACACCATTTTGTTGGCATTTTCTTACAAGTGTCTTATGTCTAGCAATTTCATTATTAGCATAAAACTCATTAAAGTCATTTTCACAAAACTTTAACCCATTATCTATTCACAACTTTTAAACTTTTCTCCTTAACTGATTCTTAACTAAAATTTTTCATTTTTTTTTTGAAATAAGAGAAAACTTCTTTTTTAGGCCCAAGAAAATAAACCCAAAACACAATGTTCTCGAAACTTCAATTTACCAATACTTTAACCATACAAGAGACCTTTATTACTTAAAATATTCATATCTTTCTCACTTTTATGGCCCAATCACATATGCCATAGTTGGGTAGTATGAGAATCAGCAGGCATAGATGTTGAAACAACCTTGCAAGACATATAGAGTACCATGACTTACCTTTCACATAAAGGAGAGAACCTTCAGAAACTTTAAGAACTTCGCATTACACCCTTAATATTCAAGAGTACCCCAAAGCAATCAAATTTCTTTTTACTTTAGGAACATAACAGACATCAAAAAGAGTTTTAACAATACCATCTTGAGTCTTGATCCATACTATACTAATTCCTAAAATCTTACATTTATCATCATCACCCATCAAAACAATACCATGATCAATAGGTTGAAGAGTAGTAAACTAATTTTTATGAGGACATATATGAAAACTACAAGTAGACTTAAAAATTCAATTAGATCTATTCCTCTAATCAGTCGAGGAAACAAACAACAAAGCATCACCATTTGAGTTAACACTAGCTTCAGCGGATGATTTTTCAGGTTGTTTATTTTGTTCTTCTCTTTTACACTTCTTTTTAATTCTGTAACATTGAGAGATCTCATGGCCTATAGCTTCTTGCAATAATTATAGGTTTTATCATTACTATTGGATTTATGTTTCTTAGATTTAGATATAGATTTTCTAGTACTTCCCTTTTCATCACTTCTTCCTCTCACATTTAAATCTTCACCTTTGTCCTTATAACAAACTTCAAGATCAAAATTTTCTCTGGACAGTAGATTAGATTTTCCATCTTCAAAGGCTAAGATGTCTAAATTTTCATATAGCATAATTTCTTTAAATAAGAGGCAATGAGACAACTAATATAATGGCTTTATTTTCATCTTCAATTTTGACATCAGTATTTTCTAAATCCATAATAATAGAAGTAAATTCATCAAGATGAGATTGAATAAGAGTACTTTCAACCATACAAATGGTATATGGCTGTTCTTTCAGACAAAGCTTATTTCCTAAATTTTTCATCATATAGAAAGATTCTAATTTCAACCACAATGAGGTAGCGCTAATCTCATTGACTACTTCTCATAAATTTGGCTAGGCATGGTTGAATAGTCAAAAGAGCTTTTTCATTTAACTTTTCAAATTGCTCGTCAAACATAGTCACCAACTTTTTATGCTTTTCAAATAAAGCTTTCTTAACCCATTTTAAGTAAAAATAGCTTTCATTTGAACTCGCCAAATAGCAAAACTAACCTTGTCATCAAAATTTTAATGTCAAACTTTGTAATGGTAAATATCATAAAAAAATTTCAAGGCTTTGGTACCACTTGGTGGAAAATATGCAAAAAATAAGCAAAAGTAACTAGAATAAAATAATTAAAAATTATAGACAAGTTAAAGAAAATGATAAAAGATAACATAGGAGATTTAATATGGAAAAACCCTCAATATGAGGGACAAAAAATCCACAACAATGAGTAAGGAATTTCACTACAAAAAAAATAAAAATTACAATAATTGTCTCTACCATAGGTGATAAAGAGACAAGAAATATGTAGAGCTTCTTATCAGTTAAAAATATTATCTTAAATAATAATAAATATTTTCTAAAATTTTGAATAGACATATGATAGATTTAAACCAAAATAATATATAAAAATAATTTAAAAAATTATAAAGATTTGAGCTATAATAGTAATATAGGGAAAGGTTACTTTTCATGTATAACATCCATTAGGTGTCAAGCAACACATATAGTAAAACTATTCCGAGATGCTTTCTCAGATTTTTGTCCATCAACTGAAATCTTTCTTCTGATTTGGCTTCTTTTATGCTTTCAATTCACTTGTAAAATATAGGTATAGTCTATCAAATTTGAAGTATGACTTATATCTTTTTAGAAAAAAAATGTTATATATACCTGTGACAAGCTTGGGGTACTGTAAAGGATCTATGATTGGATAAACTTAAAGCAATTTGATTTAAAAAAAACACGCGCGCAGGCGCGCACAATGCTAGTCACAGTAGTTTTTTCTGTCCCAATATCTATCCCTCTTTCAGTTTCAAATTCTTTTTTTTTTTTGCCAACTTGGAAGCTTCCATAATATTCAAGCAATTCATAAGATTCTGAAATTCATCATCAAGCCTACATATACAATTTCTTATGCATTCTACAGGTAAATCTTCTAAAGTTTAATAATAGAACCTCTACATTTTTAAATTTATGCAAAAAAACGTAACTCTTTTGCCATTAATTACCTTATTATTTCACTAACCAAACATAACATGCTAATAATAATGATATATTTTTAAAAAATTTCATTTTAATCAAGTATGTATAAAAATTTCAGATATAGGGATATACCACCAGAATAACCTTATTAGTTGGACAGCTTGTATTCCAAATCGTAACTTCTTTTTTTAGAAGCTTCCTTACCAACCTTGCCATGCCTAGCTAGTATTTTTATAAGTTTATTTTTTTGGCTTTTTATGGCTTCTGCTGGAAGATTTGTTTTCTGTTAAGTTCTTTTTCAACAAAGGTTTCTTATTTTGTGATAAAAAAAAAGACTTCTTATTTTGCCTCGGTGTCTACTTGTACACATATTTGTGCGTGTTATCTATGTAAGATATCTTTATTTTTCTTTCTTGGTTGAACGTACGTTAAGTCCTTAATTTTTTGAAAACATAAAAATATAAATTATAATTAAATATATTTAGGCTGTGTTTGGATGGGTGAAATTGGATTAAGACTTTGGATTTGAAATATCATACCTTTGTTTGGATGATATAAAAAATTTTAAATTATAATATCAAAATCCTTTTTTTGGATCTCAAATAAAATTTCAAATTTCAAATTTTATGTTTGAATTTAAAAGCAACTCAGACGATGTTGGTGCTCTGATCTTAGCTAAAGTCAATGATCCAATCTAAATCAAAGGTGATGGCCTGGTCTCAATCGACTCTAGTTGTTCAAACCTAGATGACGTTAGTGGTCTAGTCTCAATCGACAGTGGTAGCCCGATCCTTGTCAGCATCAATGACTTGATCCCAAACAATGCTTATGAATTAGCATAGGATGATTATAGCAGTCCGAGCGTTGTGGATTGGACTTGGATGATGACATCAACCCATCCCCCATTAATAGTAGTGTCTAGCATTGGACCAAGAAGGCAAACGGAACAAAGATGGTGATCGTAGACTAATCTTAGATAGCAATGGGTTTGCAGCATCCTCAAGTAGGAATATGGCAAGAAGTACTCTCTACTCCGACGTACAAGTCATAACAAAAAAGATCATCTCTAATCGATCTATCCATTTTTTAGTCACTCTATTTTCCATTGAACCCTCAAATGATAAAGGATTCAATCGGGTGAACTTCTTCAAAGCCAAGTCAATAGAACTTTCTTTCTCTTACCCCTTAGGCCTCACAGGTTCCAACCTCCTCGGTTCACTCTGTTTGTAATAATCTTCCTCAGGTTGGCCAAATGCCTTTCTGTCATATCTCACTTCCCTATGACTACCTCCCGAGCTTCTCCACGGTCTTACTAGTCTCTTCAAGTCTTTTCTTCAAAATCTTATCGTGCTCATCAATCCTCTGCTCAATCCTCCTCATCATAGACCTCAGTTCGAGCAATATATTGTCGTTACCCATAGTAGATCTCGGTTGCTCTCTAGCTTGTCTTAAGCCTTGACCCATCTCAACTTGCTCACTTGAAACTATATTCTCTTCTCATACCAAGACTTCCCGCTCTTATCTTGATACATTTACCGAGATATTGTCGGCCATATTTCTTCTCTGCCCCCATTCTCCCCTCTTAAGGATGAAAGTTATCCCACAAAAAGAAAAGAACATGCGCTAGCTCAATAGGGAAAAATAGCATGTGTATAATGTTAGTTGCTAACTTTCTATATGTAAATGCAAAATTCACAAGCAAACTCAACTTTTAATTCACAAATCCATAGTCAAGTCCTCATAATCATAGAAACTAATACTAAGTTGAAAGATCCTTACCCATTAAACATCATCAACTCCATAATCAAGGTAATCATAGGTCTAACCCAATATGAATTATCAAGTTTACATAAATCACAAATGAAGGAACCAAGTTTTCAAATTTTAAATGGGAGAAGCACATAAATACTTAGGAGAAGTAAGTTTCAAATCATTTAATGAGAGATCTTAACACTTGCAACAATTAAACCTCTCCCAAATGCTAATCTTATGCTCAAAACATGATTTCAAAGTAATGCGAAAGCTTAAAAATCAAGTGGGGCCTAAAATATTAAGTTTTAAAACTTAAAACAATGAAATTATGTAGAAAATGTGACATGCGCCACGGCTAAGGACATATGCACCACTGGTCATTCATCTATGTCATCTGTCACAGTGCATTGCACATAATTTAACAGCAAACAGCTGCTATCATTTGATAGCAGTGGAAGCAAACTTTCAAAGCGTTCCAAATCTCCGTCTGACATCCCATTGAGATGGTTTCAGTATCTACACAAAGCTTTTTCCTAACTCTAGCTAATGGCACAAGTTTCACATTCAAATTTATTTTCTACAAAGAGTTGGATACTAAAATCCGTTTTACCACTTTTTAATATAAAACTCACAACAATGGTGTCTCAACTCACACACAAGTGCTAAAAGCTTACACCGACTATCTAACCATACTCAATGGACCCAAGAGAATGTATGCAACGTACCACACTCAGCCAAAAACTTGTATAACATAAAATCACCATTTAATCCTAAATTTTTATAAAACATAAAGGGAAGGAATTTTGCACAAACCATTCATTTTCATTCCAAATTAATTAAAATATATTTGTTCATACTTGTACAAGTATTTTGGCCTTATCTAAGGATTTATAATCAAAACACACTAACTCAAGGAACAAAATACAAATGACACAATATTTAGTGCAAATGGTTCAAAATCAATGGCATATAATCTAGTTAGCAAATTAACAATGTTCATACATAGAGAAACGACATAAAAGCATACAAAAGGATTACTCTCGAACCCTATGCCTCAACACATTTTCCCCTACCTTAATTCGATAAGCTAGGCCTTAAAAATATTGAGAATTGAGGGGTGAGTACAACTATTCAGTAATCAAGTTTTACTTAACCTATATAGTTTTATATCAATTGAAACATATGTAAATAGGCAAGAACACACATATATGACATAAATGATGAACATAGCCACGGTTCACAATACTAACAACCATGTGACCAGGCTAACACACATAAAGCCACATAAATGATAACACACATCATGGGGTCGCAATAATACCAACCATACGCCCTTAACACATGTCAACCTATAATAATAGTAACCATATGGCCAAATCTAAATGCATGATCAAATGTCAAACTTATTCCCTCTTATTACCTCCGACACGAAACTGATGGCTATCATATGGATACGTCCTTCACAAACTAACCCAGCCTTTTACTTGTGAGGAGCTACCAGGCCAGGGTTAACTCACTCACTTGTATAATCTAGTTTCCTCTAATACTAATAAATGTGAGGTGTCGTACCCCTAATCTAGCCTCTTTATGAACCAGTAAAAACTAGTTAGGTTTAAGTTTCATATAGAACAAGTGGGACAATCCCAAATCAATCATAGGACACGAGCTACCTCCCAATTCCAATAATTAGTGCCAAGGCAAGTTTCTGATTCCAATGGTCACTGCTAATACTATGTGGATTTATCAACCACTCCTTTCCCTAAGTGAACTCTTGCCAATAATCATACTATGCGCGTATCACATATAATGTGCAATGTGACCCAATTCACAATGATATCACAAGTTCACATCGATTTCTCACTTCTAATAAACTCCATAACCAATATACCACATGTAGTGCATTTTCAAAATATCACATTTTTTCACTTTCACCACAACATACCATTAATCAAAACATCAATCACAAATAGATGGCATATAAGAGCTTTTCATTTTCAAAACCATTTCACAAGTTAAACACATTATCAATTGCATCAACAGTTCAAACCATCGACCATGTTACACAAATAATCAATTAATATTTAACTATATAGACTAGGTTTTTTTCAACTATCTCAAACTTTTGAGAGGTTAAAGGTTTACCTCTTATAATTCCAACTTTCAAAGCTTCTCACAAGCTTGAATGGTGCCAATATGAATCACACTACAATCATATTACAAGGATATCATCATTATCCTATTTTTGTGAGTTTACCAACATTAGTCGCCACATTCTCTATTCTATTAATCCCATAATTCACTACTCATTCATACCTAATGGGTTTACTAGGTTTCATTAACCCACATTATCATTAATAAGTCATCTAACCATTATTAATGAGTATTAACTCTCCCAATAATCGTATTAATTGCAGTTTGCATGAAAATAACTCCTTCCAACTAACTCTTAACAAAGTCATCAATATAGGGTTTGAATACTCAAAACTACTCCTATTATATCCATTTTAGTCAATAGGTTCAGACCCACTCCTATGGATCAAAAATTAATTTTTCAACTTAAACCCTAACATTAATCTTCATAAATATGCAAGTAAAAGGAAGAAAGGAAGCTCATTATACTTACTTTAGGTGTTGGGAAGCTTCAAACTATCCTCAAGGGTCCTAATATGCGTGTCCAAGTAGAGCCAAGTTGTTCTCTTCAATTTCTCCTTTCCTCTTCTTCTATTTTCGAACACAAACATGAATTGATAAAGTCTGATTTTTGGCCATATGCCATGACACACGTAGCCTCCCGCCACGATGCATGGCATAGAAAGGCCCAATGAATGTTGGTTTTGCTCTGTGCATTGCGGCGGATTGTTCACATGTCGTGGCATGTGGCACAGCGAGCATTTCTCCTCTTTTCCACTTCTTTTCCTTGCCCGAATGACCCGTATTCACCTCGAACCCACATCTAGGGTTGAATTCACAATTTAGACCCATCTGGCCATACATCTCATTAATTCACTAATCATACTTGTTAAAATAATTAATCTAGCATAAATTTCTCGGATGTTACATCAACAACAACTATTCAATCTCGATCATAGTCATTGGTCTGGTAATGGTCACAGCTGGCGGTCTGGTCTTAGTAATCGCTAGCAGTCCTATATCGATTGACGCTAATCGTGCGTCCTCGGCCGGTGCCGACCATTTAGTCTTAGCCACAACCAGTCATTCAGTCTCTATCAACATGGGTAGTTCGGTCTTGATTAGTGCCATCCGCGTGATCTTGGTCAAAGTTAGTCATTCGATCCCAGACAGTACCAGTGGTCTAGTCCCAGTCAACGCCAACTATCCTATCCTAGTTGGTGTCGGCATTTCAGTTTGGGTTGTCACCTACAGTCCAGTCCCTATCAACACTAGCAGTCTAGTCCCAATGATGCTGGCAATCGAATCTCAATGGATGTTGGTCGAAGGCAATGATATCAAAGTTCATAAGGTAGTGAAGTTGATGAACGAACATGAAAGAAAAGAGAAGCTTATATTAAAATTTGAAATAATAGGAGTTAAGAAAAGATTTAAAATTACAAAAGAATTAAGGTAGGATTTAGATTTGGATTACCCAAACAATAGATTTGGCTCAAATCTAAATCTCCATGCATCCAAACATAGCATTAGAATATTTTTATTAATGATAAGTTTATTTGTAATTCTACTTCATGTATAATAGAAATACTTTTCCATTTTTTTTATTTTTAGTTTGAAAATATACATATAAAACTTAAAAATGGCCAAGAGCATTGCATGGTTCAAATAAATAGTGAAAACAATATTTTTTAGTGACTGAAAAAAAGAATTTCCGACCAAAGGGATACTGATTCTAATCAAATCAAATATCACTAGACCTATAATGAAATATGATATATTTCTACTAGAATCAGCCGAATCAATTGGAAAGTTGCCTTCCTTTATATGTGAAATGCATAGCTTGCCACTTGCATGATATGAAATAGTGCTTCCTAATCCCCATATATAGCTGACATATTGTAGAATATAAACTGCACCAATCCATATATTTCTATATATCCACATACAGAGAGAGAGAGAGAGCGAGCATAAGCAAACAAGAAGTTTTCTTATAAGATTCCCATTTGTGTTCCCCGACTTCCCCAATGCCTTCTCTTGGCTTTTCTTCAAACTCCATTAATATTCTTCTTCCTTATTAATTTATCTCTTCCTCTTCCCTTTCTTCTTCACTGGTCGTTACACACTACTCTTCTGAGTCTCAAGAAATATATACTGCCAATGCCTCCTCCTGCACCAGAGTTTCTTTTTCCTTCACCTCCAAATCCTACAGAAAGCAAAGAAGGTTTATCAGAAACTTTGGTTTTTGATGCTTCTGTTCTCAAGTATATATCTCAAATACCCTCTCAGTTCATATGGCCTGACCATGAGAAGCCATCATGCCCGAGCCCACCAGAACTCCGAGTCCCTCCAATTGACCTGATGGGCTTTCTCTCTGGGGACCCCGCGGCCATGGCCAAGGCATGCTCTCAGGTGAGAGAAGCTTGCAGGAGCCATGGGTTCTTCCTTGTGGTTAACCACGGGGTTGATGCTGGACTCATAGCCCAAGCCCATGAGCTCATGGATAGTTTCTTCTGCATGAAGCTATGTGACAAGCAGAAGGCTCAGAGGAAGCCTGGAGAGCATATTGGCTACGCCAGTAGCTTCACCGGAAGATTCTCCTCCAATCTTCCATGGAAAGAGACGCTGTCTTTCAGGTATTCTGCTGCTGCAGTTGATGACCAGTTCGTTGAAAGAACAGTTGAAGAGTATTTTGTGAACGTTATGGGAGAAGATTTCAGGGAATTCGGGTAATAAATTGAAAGATTTCTTCTTCTTCTTCTTCTTCCAGGTCACTTTATGGACCTAATCTCTACACAAATATTCAACTGTCGATAATTCTCCTTCTTATTACATGTTGTGTTTGAAATTATTATTTGGTTCAGGAGATTGTACCAAAAATACTGTGAAGCCATGAGCAATGTGTCGCTCGGAATAATGGAGCTTCTGGGAACGAGCCTAGGAGTTGGGTGCAACTACTTCAAAGACTTCTTCAAAGAGAATGATTCCATCATGAGACTGAACTACTACCCTCCATGCCAGAACCCAGACCTTGCTCTTGGTACTGGGCCCCACTGCGACCCCACTTCCCTCACCATTCTTCATCAAGACCAAGTTGGAGGTCTCCACGTGCTTGCCAATCAAACATGGCATTCAGTGGCCCCTTACCCTAATGCTTTCGTCATCAACATCGGCGACACCTTCATGGTATGCTTCTCCTGCTAAACAGAAGAGATGACTGACACGCTAACTCTTGAGAGATTTCTGCTAAATAAACTCAAACATTCAAAGACCAGTTTGTTGGTTTATTCCGATATAGAAAAAAGTACATTTCAATTGCATACCAGATCCTGGACACATTCAAAATAAGATCTTGCACTTGTGTCTAAGATATGTCAAGTACTCAGTGACATCATTCTTCGAACTAAGCACATGGATACTCTATTATTGATGGAGATAATGAATGATACGTCTCATTTCATAGGAAAGGTTCACCCACTATACATAAAAAAGAAAATAACATTATATTGGCCTGATTATTATTTGACAATTTCAGGCTCTATCAAACGGGATATACAAGAGTTGCTTGCATAGAGCAGTAGTGAACAAAACGAGTGTGAGGAAATCGCTTGCTTTCTTTCTGTGTCCAAGATGGGACAAAGTAGTGGCTCCTCCAGAGCTTCTAGTTGCCGACGAAAATCCAAGAATATATCCAGACTTCACATGGCCAAAACTTCTAGAGTTCACTCAGAGACATTACAGGGCAGACACGAGAACCTTTGATGCTTTCTCGAGGTGGCTACAAGAGAAAAACATATAACTTAGAAGGTGACATCAAATAAAGTTAAAGAGGCTGCTTTCTTCCCATATTAGCTTTATACTTTGGTGGGTCTCACGGGGAAAAAGAAAAGGATAGCAGAAAAACCAAAAAGAGGCCTCTTTCTCTGCAATTACATGTACCTTCCTGTGTCACTGTTTGAAAGAATCCCACTATAGATATATAGTGCAATTTGTATGAATAAAGGAGAGTGTTTCATGGCATGGGCTCCATATATGTAAGTGAATTCACTGAACTCTGGTCATTCTCGTTATTATTGAAAAAAACATGACTATCTGTCTGATGACTTGCGCACTTTCTTGTTGATATTGTAGATACTTATCGGATAATACATGCATCTAGGATTTTCAATATTAAAGATATTCTCTTCATTGTATCCTCATTTGCCTAAATCAGAAACAACAACGCACCGCTTGAAACAACTGAAGGCAAGTTTCCCGCCGCCGACAACTTTATTTGATACCACCCCTCCCGTACGACTACAATATTTTTGCTTTTTAAAACACATTTAAACAATGTAGAGGAATTATAAAACCTGTCAAACCACTTTTGACAACTAAAAGTCAACGGTAACAATTTGTTCACTCTATGATTAGTGACGGACCGGAAAAATTTATTAGTGGAGGGCAACATTAATACAAAATATAAATATTAATATTTTTGAATAAAATATTTTTATAAGTATTAGTTAAAGTAATATATAAACAAATTATATGAGAAGTTTAAATATATATATTAATTTTATTTGCATCAAAAATTAATTTTACAATAAATAAAGGAGTAAATAGGGGCAATTGCAATTTTTAAGAGGAGGCAAGTGTAATTTCACAATAAAGTTTGCCAAAATTTTGCTAATTTAGTGGTTGGGCAATTGTGCCCACTTTGCTCAACCCAAGTACGTCCCTGCCTATGGTAAGAATACTTTGAAGTTATGATGGGACTATGGACGGCAATCTCAAAAAACTGCTTAGCACATAAAATAGATAATATTTAATAATTTAAGAATTGTTGTGAAATCCTTAAATAATTCAAATTAAATATTTAGATAATATATGTTGTGAAAGGAAGGGGTGACGTTAACCACGCTTTCAACATAATTTTCAAATATTATAAAGCAAAATGTTATATTTATACACACACAGATATAGATATTAATTAATTTTTGAATATATTTAAATAAAAAATTAAGATTAAGAAAACAAATAAATAAAAGCATATAAAAAATTAGAGGAAGCAGCTGAGTTAGGGACAGGTCCATTGACATCATGGCATATCGCTATATATTGATTTTGAGAATGTAAATAACCTGAATCCTTCAATCATCCAAGAATTCGTGAACGGAACAAAAGGCTTACTCTGATTCGGGCAGGTTGAACAGAGCAGAGCAATAATGTGGGAACTATAGCTTCCCAAACTCAAATTATTTATTGCAACTCATATTTAAACACATATCGTCATTGTTAGAACCACAGCTGGAGCACAGAAAAAACACACTTATTTATTGGCTGACGATGTCTCCTGAAATACACCTCCTTCAGTTCAGTCCAGCGTGACGGGAGTGAGCAAGGGTTGATTTGAAAAGAAGGCGTGGAGATTAGCAGCGGCAAGTTGGGAGATGTGATTGAAAGACTCGGAAGTGAGAGCAGCAGCGTGAGGGGAGAGCACAACATTATCCAAAGAGAAGAGCTGATTGGGAACGAGAGGCTCATTCTCAAACACGTCCAGGCCGGCACCTGCTATCTCCCCACTCACCAGACGCCTCACCAGTTCGTTCTCCTCCACCAGACCCCCTCTTCCTACGTTCACTATCACTCCCTCTCTTCCCAGCGCCTCCATCACTTGCCTGTCCACTATGTGATGCGTCTGCTCTGTCAATGCACAGCACACAACCAGAGCGTCGCTATTAGCTGCCAGCTCCACCGCACTGCCGTAAAATGGGTACGCCACCCATGGTTTCTTGCTTCTTGAATTGTACATTATTTTGCACCCCATGGGTTCGAGCCTCTTCGCCACTTCCATCCCTATTTTTCCCAATCCAATTATCCCGACTCGCTTGCCTCCCACCTGAAACAACCATCTCAAGTCTTCACCGCAACTTCTACAACATCTTTTTTGATCCCTTTCTAAACCATCCCTTAATTGTACTTTGCTTCCTTTTGGTCTTTTGCAATGAAATCTCGACTCCACTTGACAGATCAAAAGTGCAATTTGTTTTCTCAACGCATGCTTTTTAGGTGAACTGAAGCTCAAGTATTCTTAGGCTTGTGTAACTTTAAAAGGTTATATTAGCAATAGTTGTTGAAATCATCATAAAATTAATTGTTAATGATGATTAAATATCAATTAGTCTCTTCTTCTTTTGTGACATCAATTAGACAGTCCTTTTTCTTTTTTCTTTTTGATAACTCAAGTAGACAGTCTTTAACCTTTATGGCATTGCGAACATCTAAAAAAAGCCGTTTGGTATTTCTCTGCCAACAAACTGTAACATTCTTTTTTCGGCCACACGAGATTACCAATTTGGTTTCGGTGGTGCTCAGCACCAAAAACACTGCCGTTTGGCAGTGTTTTTTTTTTTTTCTTTTTTAAAACCACAAACTGATTATAATAATAATAAATAAATATTATAAAATTATTATTTTAATATTTGATAACCAAATAAATACTAAGATGTTAAAATTAAACCACAATGGTTTAAATAAAAATTTTAATTTGAACATTTCAAAATTGTACTGAAAAATATAAAAAAAATGATTTGAAGGGTTTAAAATTAAGATTCATTCTAGCAAAATAAGCTAGTTTCTTACACAGTAATCAATCAATATTTGAATTCCTATTAAAAAAAGTATCTATATTTAATATTCGATCATGCCTTTAATTATGCAAAATCAATAAAACAATAAAATATTTTTAGTTATAATTCTAATTTTTCAGTACAGTTCTAAACTATTTAAATCAAAATTTATATATGCACTGTTTAAGTCAAATTTTAATGAGTCAAAATATTCAAGTTCAATTTTAACATTTTAATATTTATTTATTTATTAAATATTAAAATAATAATTTTATAATATTTATTTATTATTATTATAATCAGTTTGTGGTTTAAAAAAAAAAACACTGCCAAACCGCAGTATTTTTGGTGCTGAGCACCACGGTCGAAACCGAGTCCCGAGAGTACAAGATGAACTTCACGTTTTTATAAACTCGTTTTAAATTCCCGATCCGGCCCAATCACCTTGGCCCATAATGTTCAAAGCAAAAAGTAAAATTCTATTTTACCTACTTCAACTTTGGCAAAAAAAAAACATATATATATATATATATATTTTTTTTTTTTTTTTTACTTATTTCGACGAAACTATTATCTTCTATAGTTTATACATCTGTATCAAGACCGAAATTGCGTCGTTAGACTGAAAAAAAAAAAAAAAATTAGGTATTCACATTCTAGATTATTCGGGCAATAACGCACAGTTTAGGTGGCAACTTTAAGTTAAAAAAAAGATTACCCGTAAAGCCGGGGGTATATTCCGGAGTTCATCAGATCGAAGCCCTTCCCTGACACGTCGATTAGCGGTAGAAATCCTCATCAGAACATCGAGGAACAACCCGACGGCCAGGTCGGCGACATCGTCGGTGAAGGCTCCTCCGGCGGAGGCGACGCGGACGCCGAGGCGGCGGCACTCGGGCATGTCAATATGATCGGTGCCGATGCTGGTGGTGACGATGAGGCCGAGGGAGGGGAGAGAGCGGAGGACATCGGCGTTGAGGCGCTGCATAGGGTTGCAGAGAATGGCGCGAACGGAAGAGGGATGAATGTTGTGGGAGGAGAGGAATTGGGGAAGAGAAAGGGAAGAGTCGAAGAAGTTGAGGAAGTTGAAAGTGTGAGAGTGTTGGGATTGGAAGTCTCGGAAGATCATCGGAGGACCCAGAACGAGAATGTGTGGCAGATCGGTCGCCATTGATAGGGTTTGACGAGAAGGGAAGAGGAAGGAAGAGAGAGTCAGAATAAGTCAATTGACCTCTTCCTCAACGCTGGTATTTTAGAATCAATATACTAATATAAAATACTCGTTTTAGATCCACAAAAACAGGTAATTTGGTCTTGTTTAATGATTGCACATTTTTATCTCTAATCTTTTTGAGCAAATTTATCTCTAAGTTTGTTAGTTAATGTGTTTGGGGAATTCTGGGGGGAAAAAACAGATATAATCTCTTTTTAATAGAATAAAATTAAAATCTTTGGGTATTTTTTGACCTTTTTGGCACAAAAAGGGTGTCCATTTTATTGATTAAGTATTTTTTGACTTTTAAATATCAAATATATAAGGTGTAAAAAATAGTAAAGAGTAAACACGGACAAGATTTGCCGTGAAAAATATATTTTTTTTTTTTACCAAAAACGTATGGACTCTCAGTCTTTCATAATATGGTTTAAAAAAAAAACAATAGGAAAGGATTCGTCATATCATCTTCACTTCTTCAGTGTATCTTTTGTGCCGTAAACTGATGAGTCCCCCCCCCCCTTTCGGGTTGGGAAAAAAAAATGAGATCTTTTTTTTTTAAAGAAAAAACTGAAAGCTTATTTCATTAAGGGATTTAAATATTGTGATATTGCTAGTTTCAGCATTTTTTCGTGTGGCCTCCCTTGATATCTTGAATTTGCAGCTTGTCTTTCTTTTTCGCAAGTTGCACGTACTCGAATGATATTGAAGATCGTTCTCCACAAAATTTATGTCAATAAAGACTCATAAATTTTGTATTAGATTATCTTGTGAAAATACATATATATTATTATTAAAATCTGAATATTAACTCCTTAAATTTTAAGGAAACTCTAATAAAAAAATATGCTAAGATTTAATAACAAAATATACATGTTTTATATGACAACATATGACCCAGAATTTATGGGTTCTTATTGAAATAAATTGTCACTCTCCTTTAAATTTCACCAATACAATATATATATATATATATATATATTTAGGTGGAAAAGAGGGCAGTGCCCAATGTATTATTTAGGTAGAGAGAGTGGGAAATAATTCCCGTACAATCATTAAGAACAAGATTCCTTACAGAAAGGAGAATGCTATAGTAATAACCAAAGGTATTAAGAGCCTTTTTAGAAGGACAATCAATCACTTGATTCTGAGATATTGGGATGTGAATTGTTCGAACATACCCATTGTGCTTCAAAAGCTTGGAAGTCTCTAATATAACTTGGCTATAAGAAGGAGACGCATCCGGATTTGAGCAAAGGACATCAGCAAGAATTTTACAATTAGTTTCCAGCATAATGTCTTTGAAGCCTATATCATGAGCAAGTTGGAGACCTTTAAAGCAAGCCCAAGCCTCTACTTCTAGTGGTGAGCATTGGCCAAGGCTAAATGCAAATCCAGCAATCTATGAGCCATGATGATCTCTTAAAACTCCTCTACATCCAGCTTTAGAGTTCAATTGTGAAACAGCACCATCAACATTAAGTTCAACCCAACCTCTAGGTGGAGTAAACCAAGCCAAAGGAGAAGTCTCACTCAAGCTTGTATTGGAGTGGCACAAGAAAGATTTCCACATTGACATTAACAAAGGTGCAAGGTTTTTCGGTTTTACTAAAGTTGGGGTCAAAGATGGAGTTATTTCTCCATTTCCATAAATGCCAAATTGAGACACCCCAGAATATACTCCAATCATCATTATTATAGAGAAAAGTACTTATATTATACTTCAAATTATTGTCAACCTAACCTCCAAGGGGGGAATTAA
>NW_026556178.1:0-40524 GCF_029017545.1 Prosopis cineraria | reverse complement strand
AAAGTGGAAAATATAAGAAACTTAGGATCCATGGTCAGTTTTCAGCATGGGCTCCGGAAAGGAATAGTGGAAAGCTAGACCGTGATAGTATGTAGAAAGAATGACGAAAGAATCTGGGCAAAGGAATAGAAGGCAAGTGACATTGAGTCTATTGAGCAAACTTAATGGCATGGTCCTCCACTTTCTATCATTTCCACGAATAAATCAATTATTTCAAGGTCTCCAAGCTTTATATCTTGAAGAAATTATAAGTGCTGTGTGAGCAATTATATTATATGTATCAATCTTTGTTGTTATATATACGCAATTATACAGAATAAAAAAATTGCATAAATTATTATCAATCAAACAAATCTAAAATTAACCAAAAATTCAAGAGAAAATTTTCTTAAAACTCTGCCTAGTACATCGTTGCCAAAAAAATAAAAAAATCTCCATCTAAACACGTGCACGTCTCGTGTAGTTCAAGTTAAAAAAAAAATAATTAGTTAAAATGTTAGTTAGTTACGACTACCGATGGAATTTGAATCCCATTGGAAAAAAAACTCACACATGCTAACAAATAGTCCAAAGTAACAAAATGGGAACCCAGATAGTAAAGATATGGAAAAGGATAACAGGATTAAAACAAACGGAAAAAACAGAGAATGGGATAAGCATAATAGAGTTAAATAAATAATCTATTATTTTATGACGAAGTAATATGACACTCTCATGTTAAGTAATCGTGCGAAAATCAATCATCTTAGGTACAACCGTTTATTTTATTAGCCAAACTAGATAACAAAAAGTTGTGGATAAATTAGGAAACTCAGCTCCCAACACTAGAAAAAAACTGATTAACAGAGTCCCTGATTGAATAATATGTGTGACGTGGTAACCAATCTTCTACCCGATTGCCGGATCCCGCACGCGCCACACCTCAGAATCAGCGCGCCAAAACTGTGTATCCTCTTTCCAAAACCAGAGCCCCTATATAGAAGATCAACAAGATTTAAACTAAATAGAATCAATCAATTTAGATAAACATTAAATCCCATTCATATCCAGAAAATCTATCGTTTAACCGCTCCTGATTTCTCCAATTACTCTTTAAATTCTCTCTGCGCTCTCCGTC
The DNA here is from genome assembly GCF_029017545.1 of Prosopis cineraria. Lineage (NCBI taxonomy): Eukaryota > Viridiplantae > Streptophyta > Magnoliopsida > Fabales > Fabaceae > Prosopis > Prosopis cineraria. The sequence continues at coordinate 39,407 of NW_026556178.1, read as the reverse complement.
GTTTCAAGCTGCCCCTCTGTTCTTGCTATCTCGTGATCTTTGATTTGATATCCGGAAGAAGAAAAAAAATGGCGAGCTCCGATCAAACCATTCTGGTGACCGGGCGGTGCTGGCTTTATCGGCACTCCCACCGTCGTTCAGCTCCTCAAAAGTGGATTCAAGGTTTCGATCATCGATAATTTGGACAATTCGTCATAGAAGCCGTGGATCGAGTTCGGGAAGTTGTAGGGCCTCAACTTTCTAAAAGACTGGAATTTACCAAGGTATGAGCTGTTTTCTTCTTTGATTCCGAGTTACAAATACTTGTTTCACAGTGAAACGGTCTTTCAGTAATTTGATTCTCTGCTCTGGCTTGGTTTCAGGGTGATCTCAGAAAGAAGGACGACTTGGAGAATCTGTTCTCTAAAACCAAGTATGAGGACAACTAATCCCAGTCTCTTCTATTATTTTTTCGTTCGTTTTTACTCGAAGGTTTATGCTATGCATCAACTCTATGAAACATACTGTGTCATACTCTTCCCGTTTTCTAAGCTCTGTTTTTTTCTTAATTTTGAATTAACGCAAGCAGTGTAGTTGCTAAGAGATGTTTTCTTTTATTGGGAATCACGATGAAACAGATTGACGCTGTGATTCACTTCGCGGGTCTAAAAGTGTTGGTGAAAGCGTTGCTAACCCCTGCCGGTATTTTGATTTTAATTTAATTGGCACCATCAATCTCTATGAAGTTATGGCAAAATATAACTGCAAAAAGGTTAGCCCATGATTCCATTGCTTGAAAAAATTTATGGTCTATTCTTGAAAATCTCAAGTCTCCGTGATGTAGTGACAATGCTTCCAGTTCAAATACTTGTAACGAAATTCCAATTTCACGCCTCCACTGTGATTTTGTGGTTTTCAACATGAAAACAAACACACTCTTTATCATATACGATCACATGTTGTGGTTATTGTCATCTACTCAGTTGAAGAGGTCTCCCTTGTGGGCATCTACTTCTTAATTTACAAAATTGAATGTCTCATGCTTGTAGAATGGGATCCATTTCTTCTTACAAATTCATGCTTAATTATGAAATTATCACTTTGAATCAATGGCTACAATAGATGGTCTTTTCATCATCTGCAACGGTTATGGCCAACCTGAAAATATACCATGTGTTGAGGATTTCAGTTTACAAGCAATGAATCCTTATGGACGGACTAAGGTAATCAACACTCTCCAATAGGAATGCCTATTTCTGATATCTAGAAGTTTGGCTTTATTTCCTCTCTAACAATACACGACAGCTTTTTCTTGAAGAAATTGCTCGAGATATTCAAAAGGCTGAACCAGAATGGAGGATTATTTTGCTCAGATATTTCAATCCTGTAGGGGCACATGAAAGTGGTAAACTTGGTGAAGATCCTAGAGGCATACCAAATAATCTCATGCCTTACATTCAGCAAGTAGCTGTGGGGAGATTACCTGAACTTAATGTTTATGGCCATGATTATCCCACAAAGGATGGATCAGCGGTTCGTTAACTCCACATGCACTAAATTTCTTTTTTGCATGAGACTGAATCAACTGGAGATATTCATTAGTTGAATTCATAAAGTTCAAAAAATCACAATAAAATGTGCGCGTGGACACAAATGCATGTTTTCCCTCTCTGCATTTTAACCGTCATTTCTGTTGGGTACTTAAATTAGGTTCGAGATTACATCCATGTAATGGATTTGGCAGATGGTCACATTGCTGCTTTACGAAAGCTTCTCATACTGAGGACATTGGTAAATATCTTCTTTTTCATCATATATATGTAACATTGCTTATTGTTTTCTCATACTGCAACAAGATTCGGTCAAAATTACCAACTGTCAAATCTTTGTTTACTTCAAGTTAATTAGCCAACTCATTGCTTAGGTTGTACTGCTTATAACTTGGGAACTGGTCAAGGCACGTCAGTACTGGAAATGGTTGCTGCTTTCGAAAAAGCTTCTGGCAAGGTATTTATAAATCTTCCTCAGACTATGTTATATGTCAAATATATTATCAATCCTAAAAGTTCATATTATCTTTGGCACTTTGTTCTATAGAACATTCCAGTGAAATTGTGTCCAAGGAGGGCTGGAGACGCTACTGCGGTTTATGCATCCACAGAGAAGGCTGAGAAAGAACTTGGCTGGAAGTAAGGATATGAGCATACAATGCTTTCACATATTGTGCTTGATGCTATCGTTTATTTTTGCATTACTCGTGTTTTAACTTACTTATGATAACATGTGATTCTTCATTTGCAGGGCCAAGTATGGTGTAGAGGAGATGTGCAGGGATCAATGGAACTGGGCCAAAAACAATCCATGGGGCTACCAGGGAAAGGCTTGATTGAATTAATAAGTTTTAGAAATAAATTATAGTCCTCAATTTTAAGGACTTTCACGACAAATATTTCTTGGAGTTCAGAAAAGTTCTCTAAACTCCTTGGAAGCCCTGCCCTGTTTTTACAGCCTACATTCATTATGTACTTGTGTTTTCTTTTTCGTTTTCTTTTGGGGTTAGTGGTTTAAAGTTCTTAATGTTAATCATACTGTCTAATGATTTGGAGTTGGATTGAGACATGATTAAAACGATTGCTTGCTCTGGATGAGGTTATCAAGTCACTCCTCAATGTGATAGTGAAATTATCATTACCCTTCTATCTAAGAGGAAAATATTTGTTTTAATTGGTAAAATTGTTTTTTATTTATCTTTTATGCCTGCGTTAATTAGCTAGACCATTTGTTATGTTAACTCTTCAATATAGTTTGCTGCGATATCTAAATCAGTAAAGATTTATTTAAGATCGCAAATCAAATATAAAATAAACAACTAATTATCCATTATTATAGGTTCATTACACAAATACATTATTATTAATTATCATGGACATTAAAGAATACCCATATAATAAAAGAATAATATAAAACATACACAAAAGTGCAAGAATAATTATAAGAAATATAAAAATAAAGAATGAAACAACATATTTATCCTAAAAATGTCACTATTTTGTATCAACAACAAGCAAAGGTTATAAAACGTAAAAAGAAAAATTTTGATTGCATTGATAGATTCTGACAAACCCTTCAAGTGACTAGTCATTGGCGAATTCCGAATTGTCTTAACAAGATATCCATCAACTAGCTTCTGTGTAATATGAAAAGAAGAAAGATCAATCGCGAAGAAAACATATCCTACACAGGTCTCAAGGTCGAGAGTAGGGTGGGCAAAATCAAATTGAAACAAAAAAAAAATCAATTTTTTATCATTTAATTCAGTCTATTCTATTTTTTTGGTTCAATTCAATTTTTTAAAAAAATATTTTAGTTGATTGATTTAATTTAATTTGTAAGGTTTGAAATTAAATAAATCGAACCAACTGAATTATTACATACATATAATTTATTGATTTATAAATTATATTTAATTTGTTAATTACTTTATTTTATTTTAGGATAAATTGGCTCACTAGTAAAAAAAAAATTGTACTCAAAAAATATAGACCAAATTTTTAAAAATTTAAAAATATGATCATTTACATTAATATACATGAGTTTATTATTGAAAATATGAAAATTTATAAAGGGTTTATTATTAATATACAACAGTATACCATTTACAGATATAATAAATTAACCATAATGTAAAATATAATAAATATTAGGTTATTTGTTTGATTTAATCATCTAATATGGATTATATTTGCAAAAAAGTCTAAAACCAAATTAATCAACTAAACTGAATTTTTGATCCTTATTCAATTCGATTTAATTTATATTTTTAGTGTTGTAAGGCCGGTCAATTTTATATATTTTGGCACTGAATTAACTGATGATTACCCCTCATCTAGATGCAATTGACGCTGATAGATAATAGCCGAATGCATGAAATTTTAAAAAGTAAAGTGGAGATGTAGGGGATCCTACCTCCTGCATGCAAAGTGGGCACTCTATCATTTGAGCTACGTCCCTATGCAGATTATTGAGGCTGTAATTTATTATAATTATTTAAGATCACACTATGTTTCTAAATCTAATATCTTCTTGTTCGCGGTTATGTCATTATCAGTTCAATCGATCGGGGCATAAGCTGCTTAGCTGCTGATCATAAATTGTGAGTAGAACCCTGAGAAATTAAACTACAGTGGGAATAACAAAGGACCTATTTAATCCAAACACGCGTTAATCTTCATTGGTGACATCTATCCTGTTTTTTGTTTTTGATCCAAGGTGACATGTCCTTTATTCTAATTCACAAATAACAAAATTTATATATGAGAATGCAGCCAAAGAGAACATCTTTTCATCAAAGGATATGATGTTACTCAAAATGTCCCTATACATTGATGGCAAAAGTGCTATTATTATTTACCATATTAATAATTAATAACGTGATCAATATGAATTGATGAGTGCTGGCACATCTTCTCAATGCTATCAACGTCAGTTTTGACCAGAAAAATTACTGAACTTCACCCAGACACTTATACAAAAGTACACATCACATTCTGTACATTTATTTGATGTCCATTATGTACAATAACTTTCATCAATTAAAAAAAAAGGAAAAACAATCCACGCGTTCTTGGGAGAGGAGTCTCTCCTTTTCTTTATCTTATTTTTTCTCCACTTTTCCAATATTTACTCTTCATTTATTCTATAAATCAAAAAATTATTTAATAAAATGATAATGAATGATAAAGATTTGAGAAGTGGAGAAAAATGAAATGAAGGAAAAGGAGAGACCCCCTCCCTACGTCTTTCTAGAAAACAAATATATAGAAAATTTTCCGAATGAATGGAGGTACCCTTTCTCTGTTTGTATAATAATGGGTCTGTGAGTACTACCATTCATACAGAAATCTTCATCATCTACGCCTTTCCTAATTAAATCAACAAATCAAGACTCGATGTACAAATACATAACATTATTCATGCGTGCGCGTGCTCAAGATTCTTCTTCTATCTTACGTACAAGGGGGAAAAAATCATGACACGAAGAGAAAATTCCCGTCAAGAATTGTTGGACCTGTCTCTATTATCAGTCGGTGATAACGTAGACGCGGTCTTGGAGCTAGAAAATGGCAAGGATGGAGGTAGAAACATCAAACCACTACTTCCTGATTGTGTACCAGCCGGCGTCGTTTTACTCAAGAAGCTAGAAGCACATCCACTAATTTTGGAGGTTGATCCAGCTGCAGAAGCTGCAAAAATATCTCCCCATAGGTTAATTTTCTGACCGGGATTGATTTCTCCAACACCTTGTGTGCTACTTTCACTCACACTACCATTATTTCCTGTGCCGATGATGGAAGAAAGCGCAGCGGCCAAAGCTGAATGAAAAGCTGGATCAGCTGTTATCACTTTAGTTGCTGCAGCTATGGTGTCTGGCAGCGAAGGATTTTGTACTTGAGGAGGGGGAGCGGGAGCGGGAGCGGGAGCGGGAGGGGGAGGAGTTTGAATCAGTAGTTGTCTTCCGAGGTTGATGCTGCTAAGGATGTTCCTGTTATTATTATATGGTTGAGTGTTGTAGCTGTAGCCAAAGAACCCCACATTGTTACTCCAGGACTTTGAGTTGGATTCTGAGGAACTGAAGCTGAGGCTGGCTGAAGAAGGGAATCTAGTGGGGTTATTGTAGCTTGAGTTGAATCTATTGAAGTGTGAAGAGAAATAATTAGAAGAGGATGGGTTGGAAGTGAGGTCGAGGGTAATTGTTGGGTGTGAGGGTGAAGGTGACAGTGCAGGATTGGTGAGGTAGAATTGCTTTGGTTTGGAGCCATCAGAGAGGTAGAAGTTGATGCCGTGGAGATCAGAGCCAATGGCGGCAGTTGTTGATGACGGCACTGAACCAGGGAGATTAGAGGTTGAAGACGAACCAGACAAGAGCATGGAAGCAGCTGCAGAAGTGGTGGAAGCCATAGCGGTAGCAGAGAGAGGAAGAGGGTGGTTGTGGTTTCCTTCATAAGTAGTGATCAGAACTGACATGTCCTCTGCACATCTTTGCACCTGATGATTAGTTACACACAGACACAGCGTTAGTGCATTCAATTTAATAATTTTTTTTTGTATTCCTAATAAGGAAAGGAATATATACACACCTGCTTTCTTACTGGGCAATTTGGTGCAACTGTGCAACGATAATAAGCTCTCGGACAAGGATTTCCCTTGGATATCTTTTGCCCATATTTCCTCCATTGGCATCCATCATTCAACTGTTTGAAAAAGCTCGAGTATGAATATAATAGTCTTTTCAATTTTAAATTCCATGTATATGTTAAAGCTATGCATGAATAGACACACATGTTTAATTTGGCATGTCTAAATAGAAACAATGACGATAAATTTGAACGCATGTATATTCACGGGAAACGTGTACTTTATGGGATGATCAGATACTTACAGTTGGGGTGTCACATCTTGCTCTCACGCAAACTCTGGTCTTCTTAGCTGGATTTTGTTGGGAAACTTCATCTTGATCTGTGGAATCTCTGGCAGTTTTAAGTGCCTTACTTGGTGGCCAGCTCTCCCCAGCTTCTTCTTGGGAACCAATTCAGAACTATTGGTGGGGCTTGGATTTGGCAAAGCTTCAGTGGTGCTTCCAGATTTTGATGTTTCAAATTTGCAGTCCAGTCCAAGAGCCAAGTCTTGTTTGAATCCCTCTTCTTCTTCCTCTCGTCGTAAATGTAATGATGGTTTGGAGCTGCTGCTGATGACTTTAGTTTGCTCGTCAGATTTTGGTTTACTGATGGTGGCAACCGGAACTCTTCCGAGACTGAGGGAAACCAGATCCGATTCCTCAGCTGGCTCTTGCTCGTCATCAACATTTGCTTTTGGATCAGAAGATTTCGTTGCCTCTTGTTGAGCATAACATGAAATTGCATTTGCAGGGCCTGATATTCCTTCATGATTCGGTCCAAACACATCTTTAGCCTTTGGTTTTCTTCTCTCACCTCACCCATTTCTACTCTCGCAGATTCAAGTTCACCATCAACCTATATCAATCAGCCATTCACATCAACATTTAAAGTAAGTAACTAATTTTATCCATTTTTTTAGCAAAAAGAAGTGACTTAGCTTCCAACATAGCAAGTATCTAATATGCAATTCCTTCAAAGATTAAGCAAACCTCTTCATTTTTGGCTGAGGATGCATGAGGTGGTCCAGCCTCCACGACGAATCTATTGGTGGTGTTTTTCATGGGTGGTACCTGTAAATCAAGATCATCAAATTTAAATCCAAGAGCTGAATGGTATATATATATATAATCAAAACTTTTCCTCTCTCTTATGTGCAATATAATTAGGGTTTTCTCAACTTCTCTTCAGGGTCATGGAAATTTCGGTAGTGTTTTAACAGACTTCTAAATTCTGGTTAGAAAAATACGAAAATAATGATAATCTACCGATCGAGTGTGCACAGCCGACAATCTTCTGGTTTCCATGTGCAGTGTGGGGATTATCACAATTTAGCTATATATGATATATCGTTAGCTTATCCTCCAAACACACATGCAACGGTCAACGACTCAACTCTTACACAAAAGCTAAATAAAATTAGGATTTATAATTACACACACATCATAAAATAAAATTATGGCCAGACCCTTTTATCCTTTATATATCCATATGCTGATTAAAATTTCCATCTGCAGGTCATGACAAGTTCCATGGTTAATTAGTTCGACGACCACGAGTGCTTACTTAAGGTTGCTGTAAATATGCTATAATTACTGTAATTAGAAAGACTGGTAAACTTGAAGCAGTGAATAGGATAAAATAAATAATCTGATCAAAATTTAAAAGCCCGGCTCCTATACAACACATCTCCTTTTCCCTTCGTAATTCTCTCTTTTTCGATGAACCAATCGATCAATTTCTTATGCATATGAATATTGGGTGCATGCTATCTGTTTAATTATTTCTTCTCACTGAACACACACGCATACACATGAGCTGAGAAATTTAAAGAGAAATAATTATTTTAAAGATATAATTTTGGAAATAAAAATGAAGAAACAATAATTGAATTGAAATATTTCATAAAGATCCGTCGGAACAAAATAAATGAGAGACAAAGCTTTCTGAATGTCGAATCTGAAACCCCACAAGGATCTTTAACTCAAACAAAAAATAATTAACTGAAACACAGAAGAAGAGATTTGCGTTTTCAAAAAACGAGTATTGTTAGTGATTTATATGTATAGTATAATAAAATCTTCACCTCGAGAACAGTAGTATCTTCTTGATGATGAGCGGCTTCATGATTATCAGCAGCAGTAGATTCACTTCTCTTGTCTTCCTTGACTGATTCACCTTCTTGGCCAGATCTGCACAGAGCAAACTCCATAGCTGCAGCTAGCCGATCTCTCTGCGCTTTTCTTTCAATATCTGTAGTTCTGGGTCTCGAAATCGCCTCTTGTATTTAAAGGAGGATTTGCATGAAGTATTTGACTCATAAGAAGAAAAATAATCGAGTAAGAGAGAATCAAAGGAACTGATTGGCTAGCTAGCTCAAACACGGCAGGCACACACCACAAAAATGTCAACACAACACAGAGCCACCCAATCTGATTGCACTCAAAATAATAAGTAATTACTTGAAATTAAGAGACACGTTGGGGGTTGTAATAAAAAATCTATTATTTAACACGTAAAAAATATGTATTAAAAGTAGAAGAATTCAACTTCAACGTCGGAGACAAGATGTCATAGAGAGAGAGAGAGAGGTTGAAGCCGCAATGGTCGGACACAATTTAAAGTGCCATCGTTGAAGGTTCGTACATATTACCAAAAAAGTCACATGCTTTCCTTACTAAAACCCTTCGGGGTCAAACTTTTTTGCAGCCTCCGGTGACCGGAGCTTCTCTTCATTCCTCATTTGCTTCTCTCTGAGTCAAGCATTTTAACCTAGTGCGGCTGCCTTGCACGCTTTCCTCTATCATTTATTAACAATAAACACACAAATGAAAGACTAGTTCTTAGTTAAACTCAGCTCTCTCTCTAACTATGTTTCTGTATTATTTTAGCTGTCTTAATGAAAAAATATATCCGAAAAAGTCGCTTATGTATAATATTATTGTCCACATCATCGTCTCCTTGCTCTGTGTGTGTGTTTTTTTGTTAGCATATAATCCGTTCAGAGAGAACGAGGATCCATCTCGCTGGCTCAAGTCTATACGAAATATTTAGGGGGATAGCTAGGGCTTATTTGTCTGTGTGAAAATTAACATATTCAAATCTGGATATCAATATGTCTCCCAGAGTTTTGAAAAGTTTATAATAGCAACATACAGTGTATTGATTTGAACACTATTTTGTAATTACTAAAATGAACTCGATTAATTGTGCAAATTACAAAACAAGAAGATTCAAATGTTATGAATAGTATTAAGGGTATAATAATAATTCTATTTGTCACTTTCCTAATTACATATCCCAACTGAAAAAGAGGATTTATCTTTTATCCGCCAAATTAAAATATCGGGAGAGTTGACAACCTTAAAGATTATTATTAATTAAATATTTACTGTTTAAAACTACTCGTACATATATCTGATATATTTGTCCTGGTAAATTAGATCCATCAATTCAGTGACTTCTTGTGCAGGGGAAAAAAAAACAGAAAAAATTAATCTCTGACGTTGAATTAGATCTATATATATTTATGGCGCCTCTGATCTATAGGATTAATTCGGGATGGATTATCTAAATCACAAGAGGGATGCAACTGGATGATTTCAACATTATAATAAATATCAACACTAATAAATATATATGGATTTCCATCACTTCATGTAAAAATTTCACGATTCAATTTGGATTTTTGCGCCAAAATATTATAGTAAATAAAAGAGTTGAAATTTGGTTAATTTGTTTAGTATTCTGAAGTATGATGCTGACAAAACCACGTTGAACGAGGTTTAAAATTAGACGTTACAAAGCCAGTATTTTTTTGACCAACTTATCGAATTATACGTCGTCATTTCGTACAGTCCTACATTCAACAATCTAAATGTTTACATCTATAAGATATTTTATGCCAATCAATATATGAATTTTTCAACAGTTTTATTCGTAATTAGGTTGCAGGGTAGATGAGGTTAAGCCCCCCTTTTTAATCTGAAATTAATGAATCAGATAAAAAAAAAAACGTAGTTTATAATTAGCATATGAATATAGTTAAACTATATGTGTCTGATTTCTTTGTCATATTCCACTAAATCAAAGGCCTCCTCAAATTTTCTACAGGAAAAACAAAGCTCTCTCAATGAAATCAAAAGACCCAGAGAATAAAGAATAAAGAATTGAAAATGGCATAAAAGGATGAGATAATGTTAGCCAGAGACGTCGAAAATTAAATAAACTAGAAATGAGAAAAATAAGGTTGTCATTATGGGATTATGAAAATGAGACATGTCTTACATATATTTATATAATGACAAGTCGTTGATAGAATATGATACGGTGCACATCAACATACGCAGAATAGACAATGGAAATGTTGGAATATTTATTTAGGAATTTACATTAATTAATAAATTTAAACAAATTGATCTTTATAATTTTGTGTGGATCGTGATAGATGGACCATACAAGTGAGCTCAATAAATAGAGGTTTAACTTACAACCTTATAGCCGTTTGTTATTCTCTATCTTTTAACTGACTGAGTCAGAGATAATAAAATATAATTAATTTATTTATTTATTATAGCAATTATTGATATGATCCATATAAGCCGATTAGTTGATAACCACAACACACTACAATTTTTATTTTCTCCATTATCTCTAAATTCTTTACAAAATTATGGGGTTCTATAAACTGTGCATCTGTCTATATTTGAGGAAATCGAAGTATCTCAAGCGATTATAAATTTTTCAAGTATGCACACATTATTTTATTTGATTTTATTTAATACATAAATTGAAATATAAAGATAACAGAAAAGAAATAAACAAAATGCAACAGGTTTGAGAACAATTAATGTAAAAAAAGACAACCTAGGGATCAACTCCGTTGACCTCTAATAATTTCCCTTCGTCTCTTCTATACACGTTATTGTTTTCCCTATTAGCCTTATTTTATTCTGTCTTCTATTATCTATATTTCAACCATTAATGTTCATGATAACAATATAGTATAACATGAGCTTGCTTCTTTATAATTAGTGAAGTTTAATTTCTTATAAATTTGACATTAGATATATAAATGCGTACATAAAATTCTGACCTCTGTTCTCTTTCTCTATAATTTTGAAATTAACATTTGCATTTCATGAGCATGGACCTTTTATATTTTTCATGTATGATGGGACAGGCGGGGCCATGTCTTCCCTCACAAATTTTTATTTTTTATGTTATGTAAGTGTTGTATTTGTCAAGAAATTTTTAAGTAAACTGTGTGTGACTCATTATTTATAATATATTTAAAGAATGTCTTGAATCACTTAAATAAAATATTATATTATATTATTTTAATTAATTTTATTCTTATAATAGAATTTATATTTTATATTTTATTTTTTTTACTATGATTAATGTCAAAATTAATTTTTATTTAATATTACAGTCGGTCTGTTTAAAAATTTCGTGTTTGTATATTGTTTATGTTTTTCAATTTTGGCTCCATCCATAACTAAGTCCTAAATAGTTACGCCCTTACCCCTTGATTTTAGATCCGGTGCTGGATTAGATTTGCATATTAAAACTTTATTCTGTCAATTAGTAGAACTCATTTCTCTTATAATCTTTCCAATCCTTATTATATAGATTTATTAATTATTTTTTATAAATTAATGAATTTGGTTGGAATTAATTAAGTGACTTTTTTTATCATTTTTCCAAAATTACCTTCATTATTATGATAAGACTTAAGAGTGGTGAAGAAATGACATATTGAAGAATATTTCATCATCATTTTTTTTGGTGAAAGATTGTATTAAAAAATATAAAGTCTGCTTTTATATATAACAAAAATTGCTCTGTAACTCAAGTATAATTCGGTTACGCTCAAAATTAATTTACATAAAAAAAAAACAATATACATAGTCATTAGTTAATTAAAAAAGAAGACTGACCGAAACTAATTTATTTGCTGCATTAAGTTAGGATCAGAAATGCATAGATGATGCCACTGAGTCAGCAAATATTAAGTCTGTGCCTCGCTAGCGCACCTTTGAAGGTTGATGTGTGATGAAGTATGTAACAATTCAATACCTACAGCTTATAATATATCGTTGGATTGAGAGACTTTACCAATATTTAAATATTTTTCAATTTAATTTTTTTCCTAGATTCTCGGGTTTATAGTTATATTTTGATTGAAGTCAGCTATTCTAATCATACTTTCAACTAGCGTTTCTTTATTTATCATAATCAATTAGGTTCCTCATAAAAATTCTAATGTTTATTTCAAAATAATTGGCATGCCACCTATATGCAGAATATATAACGACAAATTACTTATATGATTTAATAAAGTTCAAGAGAAATTTATGTTTATTTTTTTAAATCCAAAAAATATCTTTATAATTTGCAATAAAATTCAAGGCAAATTCGCATGGCTTTTTTTTTTTTTTGTCCCAAGCACGGTTTACTTACTCGATAAAAAACTTTAATATTGATTGTATTAAAATTAATGGAGGTACTCTGGGCCAAAAAAATTAATGTAAAGTCAATGCATGATACAGGAAGCATAATTAGTAAATTATATATATATACATATATATATGTATGTATATATACGAATGAGCTATGCTACGGAATTTTCAATGATATTGATTAATCCTCTGAAAAAGTCAAATTCATGATTTGCAGCCACTTGAATTTTTTTTTTCTTTCATTTCAATGCTACAAATTCAAAGGATTGAAAAATGAAAACCATATATATGGACGGAGATTAGAAATATAGCAGACTCCTGAATGTGAATTAACACCTACACGGCTACATTCTTTTTCTTTCGTTATTGCTGTTGCGAAATTAATTAATGTGAAAGTTCATATATTATATATTCTTTCACTCGAACGCGCATCATCGGCAGACCAACAATATTTCTTTTATCTAAATTGACCATTCATTTTTTTTTTCCAGAATCATAATATTTATATTTTTTTTTCCTCATACATTCATCTACGTGCAAGAAACGTTTAACACGATGACTGTTTTTCCTTGGGCGTCTTATATTCACTCCCTCCCCCCCTGGGGTTAATCTCAGTTTTAATTAACTATATCGATGTTGAATAATAGTTTATGTATTGATATATGTTTTATGAATTGAAGGATATGAGTTGAATATCTGTTTTATTTTCTTATCAGAGTCTGAGTTGAAATTCTCAAATTTAAAGTTGAACCTTCTTTTTAAGTTTTTCTTACCAGAGTTTGAAGTTGAAATTCAAAATTTAAACTGTGCGAGGAAAAATATAAGTAATTCCATAAAACAGCTCAAGCGCCAACCATAATGTTTGGAGCCTTTTTTCCAATAATGTAATATCTTAAGGTGAAACTTCATGAATGTATAAAATATGTTAGGAGAAAGATAGGGCGGTGTGAAATTTTTTAAAGCCAAAGATAAAATTATTTAAAAAGCATAATTTATTGTTATTTATCTATTTTTTTATTACTTTTGTAATTTTTTGAGCTGCAAAATCAAATATTTAAATTTTGTAATCAAATAATAATAACATTTCACTTTCAATCCTCGGCCATGGCCTTAATGGCCTTGAAGTATACATGGCCATGGAAAAGGAGAGTTCTAAGGCTTGGTTGGTTTCCATTTCCATTTTTAAAAACTGTTTTCTATTTGCAAAACAAAAAAATTTAAAAAAACTCATTTGGATAAATATTTTAGATAAAATTTTTATTTTTTATTTTTAAAAACAAAAAATGAAAATATTTTAAAATTATTGTTATTTTATTTTTTTATTTTTAAAATATACTACATTTGATTATTAAAAAAATATAAGTTAGCTTGACTGATTTTCATTATTAATCACCACCATTAATTACATGCAATCATCAATATTAATTTATTTTTAAATTTTAAAATTATTTTTGAATTAACATAACTCAACTGACATTTATTCTATTTTTATATTTCGTTAAAATTTTGTTTTTATTTTAAATTAATTTTTATTGAAAAATTATTTACATTCATTCTTTTACATTATACTGTTTTTTTTATATCTTAAAAAATGTAGCCACCAACATTAGCGATGTCAACATTTCAAATTGAAGGAGTTAGATAATTATTTCAATTATAATATTTATATATTTAATAAATAGTCAAACTTGAAATTTAACGGGATGGCCTCGTACGAATAAAAGCTCAATAATTTATCCGTATGATGTGAACTGTACGTAGTCTCCAATGAGAATAACTCGTGAGGGGAACAACCATGGCTCTATTGAAAACTTTATTAAGGATATTTTAGTCAACTTGAAGCCACTTGTACAAATATAGACCGCCAGAATACACTACCGAGCTACCTTGGGAGAATAATATTCAAGATCATTTCAAAAAAAAAATATTACCATAAAAGTTTATCAATTTGATATAAGATATTATTTTATAAAAATACGTAAAGCTAAAATATAATTTATATTTTTTATTAAGGTTTTTTTAAAAATTTAATAAGTTAAGATTCAATTTTAAACAATATATATGTGTGTGTTTTATAAGATAATATTTAATGCAAATATAATGAACTTTTATTGTGATAACTTTTTTGAGTGGGTCTTAAATATTATATGTTGATGTTATTGTTATAGTCAAAATTAAAGTCTTAACCCACACAAACACGTTAAGCCAAAACTTCTTGCAAACTTTTGGGCCTCCTTTAAATTTTACCTTTTTTATTTAAAAATATAAAATATTTTTTAAAAAGTTAGATATTTAAAAATATAAAATAATTTTAATTTTTTAAAGTGTAATTATTTTTTTAAATGCCCCTATTAATAATAACTTTATATTTATTATAAAGTATTTAATAAAAATAAATATAAAAAGATATGGTTAGTTAAAAAGTAGGTAACTACTTTATTGGGAGTGGTATTTGGTTAAAAATATCTTATATTTTGAATGAAAGGAGTAATAATTTTTTAATAACAAAAAAAAAAACCAACTACTACAGAACAGTATGATAGGAATTTTTTTTAACATACAATTTTAAATTCATTTTTTTAATTTTTGTTTTGATATTATGTGGGTATATATTTTTATGAGAATGTCTGACCTAATAAATAAAACTTTGCAAGTCATACTCTTGCTTAGAAACTACATTCAAATTTTGGAAGTTCTGTTTTTATTCTCTGATCATTTTTTATATGGATGTTAAATTATGGATTTTTACATTACCTCATCAAGGAAATTGTAATGATTTTTGCCATCGTTTTAAATCAAATTTGCATGAATATATAATATTTTGTTGAATAAACTAATGGGTATTATAATAATTTTTAGTACTAAGATAGTTGTCAATGATAAATGTGAATATAAATATTGTTTTAGATACAAATATTTTTTTTGTTAGTAAAGGAATTAATATTACAATAACAAATGAATGAATAAAACACTGTGCAAAGGGCAACAAAGGTGAAAAAAGCACTTTTACCATTAAACAGTAAAGCAATGATTAACAGAAATTAAAAACAATCAAATTCTAAAAAAATTCACACCAGGCGTCTGTGGGAGCCAAGAACTGAGAAGGGCATCAATGGAATTACACTGTAAACAAAATGGTAAGATTTTGGTGCTATTTTTTATTTCCAATTGCAAAAGTTTTTTTTTTTGGTAAAAAATTGCAAAAGTTTAATCCCGGGTCAGGCCAAAATTTAAATCCCGGGACCTTTTTGCTGGTTTGGGCCAGCTGGCCTGGATTGCGTTGACATCATCTGAAAGCCTTGAGATAAGGACATCACCTACTCGCATGGCAGCATGTATCAACAAGTGTGGATTTAGGATTCGTTTAGGCATTCTCAATTTTACATTTAAAAAATAAGATTTCACTTTCACTTTTAAAATATTAAAAGTTATTTAGGTAAAAATAATTTTTTTAAAAAATATTTAAATAGTGACTGAAAATGAATTTAAGAAATATAATTATTTAAAACTTTTAAAAATTAAATTTAAAAAGTGAAATATTATTTGACCATATTATCTTAAATTTAATCTCTTATTTTTTATTTAAAAAATATTTAATTCATTAAAAACATAATTTTCATTTCAATAATAATAATTAAGTATGAAGTTTTCAGCATTATGAATTGAATAATTAATCATGTTAATTTATAATATTATTATATAATAAAAATTATAAATTTTTATCATATTTTTTAAAATTACAAATTTAAAAAGTATAAATAACTATAGATCAAGTTTTTAGCATTATAGAGAAAATTTTATATTATCTAAAATCTTTATCATATTTTTAAAATATTTTAAATATATTACATTCGTATAATAAAAATTATATATCATCACAAATCGATATCCTTTTTGATAATTTTACATTCAAAAGTACATTTTGTCATTATAATCTAAATAACTTTTAATGTACCAAACTGATATTTGAAAAAATTTATCCAAATATAAATTTCGTTATAACAACTGACTTTTATTAAATTAATTTTTACCAAATGAACCTTTACCAAATAAATTTTTAGCAAACTGAAAATCAAACACACACTTAATAAAAAGGATTAGTCACTTACAATATAATGAATTAATAGTCAAATTTTTATTGAAAGAGGTGCTTACATTTAGGTATTGTTTAGTTACTAAAAAGGAATGAATTAAAAAAATAAAGGTAAAAATGAGATAATCAAAAGGGATGGTGAACAATATTTATAAGGGAGAGGGATAATTTAATTTATAAAGTTAGAAATTATGATTCATGAGATTTTTGAAAGGTATTATAATTTTCATATTTGTAATACATATTTATGAGTTTTATAATATTTATAATGATGGGGAAGAGTGACTTAGTTCATTTTTATATTAATTTTTTAATCAATTTGTTTTAGTAACTAAATGGAACTTTTGTACCCAACAATACTTTAAATAATATTATGTTCAAGAAGAGACCTGTGAATAAATAAATGAACAAAACGAAAAATAGCAACCGATGATTTCCCTATTATAGTAAGTTTGACAATGAAAAGTTGACACTGAAAACAAGTAAATATAGTTAAATAATTTTTTTGTGGAAAAAAATAGTTAAATAATTTTTATATATTTGGCATTGAAGTGTATAACAAAATTATGATACATATATAAAACATGTAAAATAATTATATAATAGGTCGTCCTTAACTAACTGAAATAATAGATATAAAATAAGATATAAATAATGTTGAAAGTTCAAATTCTTTTTATATACCAAAATAATATACATATTCTAATTTATTATTAAAAATTATATATATATATATATATATTTCTTACATATATCAGTCAGAGAATTTAATGATGCACCACAAACCAACTGTTGGATCAATATTTTTTTGACATGATTATTTAATTAAATCAGATTTGAGTGTTGTTAGATTTATTGAAGATAGCTCTCCCAAAGATATTTATTTCATATACAAACACACAAACTTAAACCTTAGATCTCACTCAAGCGGCCATAGTGACATAGCCTCTTTCATCGCTAGGGTAGGGGGACATAGGGTATTAGGAACACCACCTGACCAACTAATTTGAACTCTTCCTATAAGGGACCATTACTACTAAAGGCAGCTTTATGGGTATTTTAGGATTATATTTGGCATTTTAATTTAATATGATTGCATTTCAGGTCAAACTCAGGATTTGAGGATAAATTAACTCGACTCTCTCGATCAGTTTAACCAAGTTGCTCTTGTTAATAAAATTAATGTTAATAAAATTAATGTTGCTTACTCGAGAGGTGGCTACATATCTTCTTCTGCTGGACAACCTCCATAGCAGAAAGAGGTGGCGTGGAAATGAGCAAAACAAGGAAAGAATAGTTCGCTTTTGGACAATGTTACAAAACTACGTACATACGTTGGTCACCACCTTAAGTTCTTATACGCTCTTTCCGCATAAGTTTGGAATAACAATGTTAACAAGCCATCAATCAACTCTTCACCGCCATCAAACGAAATATGCAGATCACAGCATGAAACAGCAATTATATAGATCACGATCAAGTGTTAAAACCAAAGGACAAAGTTTCATTGCGTGAATTTTGATACTTCTTCAACATCCAATCAATACTTTCTGTCTAGAGAATCATATCAGCTATTGGATCATCCTTATCAATGGCTAGTACTGTTAGAGGTGGAAGAAGGGCTGGAGTCAGAACAAGCTCACGTGCTCCTATCGTGGAACAGATAGTGCCCAATTCTGGATGGACAGAGGACTCCACCGGGCATTATCTTTTAGTTGATCTTCCCGGTATTCCACATTCAAACACCTTTATTTCATAGTACAAGACTAGAATATACATGCTTCTGCAACATACAAGCATTGGCATATTGAAAGAGGACGCCTCTGTCTGTTTTCTTTCCAATGTCGACTAGTCATTTTTCTTCTTGGCTTGCTTCTTCAATCTCTCTATGCCTGAAGTAAGGTCATTAACAAGCCAGTGAAAACTATTTTTTTCAGGATTCAAGAAGGAAGAGGTGAAGCTGCAGGTCGAGGGCTCTGGCTATATTATAGTAAGAGGAGAAAGGCAAGTGAACGAAGAGAAACGTGTTCATTTTGAGCTGATTTTTCCAGTGCCAAAGGATTCAGATACTGATAAGATAGCTGGGAAATTTGATGGTGAGATCCTCTACGTGACAATCACCAAGAGACCTGCACAAGAGAACACCGAAACTGAGGCTGCTATGGCTGCAAATGGCAGTGTTAGGAGCCCAGAAGAAAATTACAAACGTGAGGACCACGGTGCTGATCATAATCAACAAAGAGGTCACAACACACAACACGACCTCCATAGAGAGGAGGAAATAAGAAGAAAAGAAGTCACCCACGTGGGGAGTTTTTCTGAAGAGTTGATAAGGAAGTGGGAAAAAGAACCTACCATATTAACAAGTGCGGTGAAAGTTTTAAGACAGAACAAGGGAATTGTTATCACTGCAGTTTTAGCCTTTTCCTTGGGGTTGTTAGTTTCTCGCAAGTTTCAATCCTCAACAGCACCATAAGTGGATTTACTTGACCTGCATTCATAAATGTATTTTCTTCCCTTTATATGACATCCCTCACATATATTTATGCGTGTGTGTGAACAAATAAGAAATTTAAATCTATCTGCTCGTGGTTATGCTTTTCCCATGATATTGTAGGCATATAGAATAAAGCTTCATATAATTTCTGCAAACAATAATATCTATTCCTTATCATTCCTTCCTTTTTCCCCAGATCTTTAATACATTCAAGCATGGTTTGATTTGTTTATCAAAAACCTTTGCCTTGTCATAATTCTGAGTGAGATAGGGAAAGATCCTGCCCCCACGTCAATATTCTGCACAACAAGTTTGACTGTCCTCTCAGAAAATAATATGATTAATACATAAGAAATTCAATTTCTTACTTTTCAAATCAAATCCAAAATAAAAGTCATAAAGGGAAAAATAGAAAGATGGATATTAAACTTACAGCAAGAGGCATGTGAGGAAAACAATCACAAGAGGGTTATGTTCTTAGAAATTTCAAGTTCCTGGTTTCTCAATGCTCAGGTCTACGTATCCAACTTTATGCCGACTCGGAATCCCTTTGAGAAAACCCTAAAAAAATAACTTCAATTGCCTTTTGTTTTTCAACACATCCTTTGCATTTGATTCTTTAAGCAACTGTATTCTTCACTCACCTCATCCTCAACTTGATCCAAAATATGCTGAGGCATCGTATCAAAATTTGCTTTTATCTTGCAGGATCAGATTCCACAAACAGCCCACCAAATTAAAAAAGCCAACAAAAACGCATAGCACTGATACGGAATAAAAGAAGTTTCTTGGGCATCTGAACCAAAAAGTAGTAACTAATGTTTTCATGTGAGTCACAGCAGCTGAACAAAATAAAATTCCCCTTTTAATCTCAACACAAAAACCTTGCTTGCAGAACTTGAACACCTCTTACATGTATTCCTGCCTTTTCCAATAACATTAATTATTAATTATATAGCTCCCAGGTGGTTTAAAAACTCCCCAAACAACCAAAATGCTACATGTTGAGCAAAATACAAAGGGCCCAAGGTTGACAAACTTGCTAAGATCAGCTAGGATAGAGTGGAATGGAGCCCCTAGGAGCTTGTTAAACACAATTTTTGTAACCAATGGTTGATTGAAATGAAAAAGGGAGGGTTTATAGTTTGAGATATAGATGGTGACAAGCAATGGACAGCTAGGGGAGAATCAGAGAGCCAAAGAAGAGATAAAGGCGATGCTTTGTCGTCCAACTTTATTCAAAATTGGGTGCTTTTGACAAAAAGGATGCCTCCATGGTTGGGACGTGGAATCATGTGCCTTCCTCTGTCTTAATCTTTTATCTTACGTGAGATCTGTGACTATGAGCACAAGAAAGAGTCTTCACCTGTACAGTCTAACAAAAAAGGAGTCTTCACCTTCAAACCAACAAATAGTGGTGGTATGGTGCAGCGTCCTAGGCCGCTGTGCATTGTTCAAGCTGCTCGTCAGGATGTGTACATCATTGGTGTGTACTCTCTCCATTTTTATTTATAAAAGAAACTGCTATTTTTAATTTATTTTTTATATAAATGAAATTATAATTTTTAATAGATATTTATTACAAATTTTTTAAACCATTCTTCATAATTTCATCATTCATAACCATAGGAAACAATTAATGAGATTTGAATGTTTGATTAACACAATTAATAAAGGGTGTTGTAGTCAATTTTTTTTATTTTTAAACATAATTAATATAGTTAATCAATTTTTTAAATTGTGTGATACAATTTTTTTCTTCTACAAATAGAAACAGAGAGAGTATGTCTATAAGATGAGGGGTTCATTAATTAAATCTTATTAAGAGAACAAGAACATGTACTCATGATCTTATGATCAAGGTTGTTAAACTCATGATAGGAATATAAACTCATATCGTAAATTTAAATTGTAACATCATAAGAGTTTTTCTTTATTAACAAATAGCCACTAAAATATAACCTAATTTAATTTAAATATATTAAAAATATAAATTATTGAAATGCAACCTATCTACATTGATGAATTATCATACACAAGACATAACAAATTTAAAATAGGGAAACTTATTCTTGATATTTTTGTTTTCCTTTTTACTGACATTAGTTTTTGTATTTCAAGTTTTTTTTTGAACCAAGTCCTATAACTTTTATAAATTAAATTTTTTACAATATATACTTAATTTGCTTAATTCAAAAAAAAAATTGACAAGCTTAACAAGCCTGTATTTAGTCCGAGTTTATAAATTAATTGACATAATTTTATAAGTTAGAAATGTAAAAATAATAAACTTAAAAGTAAACTCATAAGTTTAATTGAATTTATATCTAATTTGAGTTTACATATGAGTTGACATGATTTTATAAATTTAAAAAGTAAAAACATGAAATTTAAAGATTTAACTTGAGAGGTTAACAATTATGCTTATAATGACCTGAAAAATTGATTAAGAAGTAAATATCAGGCCTTCTGTGCCCCTAAAGATTAGTCCAAGATAGCGCATGATCAGCATTCTTGAAGGTTCAGACCAGTGGAATACTGCAACTTATCATTTTTTTAAATCGAATAATTATAAAATAAAATAAAATAAAGAAACAGAAGAGGCACGGGTATTTGCTAATTAAGGCATGGAAAATTGATTGAAAATTAAAAACCAGGACTTTTTGGTCGTAAAGATCAATGCAAGAGAGTTCATCAATCATTCTCACGGGTTCCAAACGAGTGGAATTATATAAACTATAATTTAGTTTAACGAAATAATCATAATTAAATAATTAACAATTGATTAATAATTATGTAGAATTAAGAATAAGGGTCAATTTAAAAGGTTGGGCTTGAAGGCTCTGTTTAAATAAGGATTAGAGTGTTAGAAATTAATTTTTTTTAAAGTAATTGAATTTGAGAGCTTAACCCTAATAAGCCCTGTGTAAAAAAACTTAGGCCCAAGCGGCTCTTCAAGCCTCCATAAGCCGGGTTATATTATATATGTATGCACACACACATATCTCTATTTGATAAATAATGACATAATTTGATTAATATTTATTATAAGTGATGAAGAAGAAGTTGTAGAAATAATGAATATTAAATCTACAACTCCATCTTCAACAAGTGGACCTATATTTAAGGGATTTAATATTTTATTTTTAGATGATGATGAGGAGGTTTAGATTTATATTGATAAAGATTTTAATCTTCATCTTAAATTTTAAATTTTTATTAAATTTTATGTGAGACTTTAATTTATTTTATATTAAATTTAAAAATATTTTATTTAAATTAAAATGTTAAATTTTTTCAAGAAAGAGGGTTTAAGAGCCAGATCCTAAATCCTATAAATAAAAATCAAGTCTCAAAATTAAATTAAATTTTAAGTAATTATACTTTAGAGCCTAAGCCTGTACTGAACTTTTAAAAGTAAGAAACTCGCCCTAATTTTCACCTCTAATTTCAAGGGTTATATTAGGCTCGTGCGGGGGCACGCTCTTCTTTCCTGACAGTAATATTTGTTGGCTCAGTCGTGTGTTTAACCTCAGTTCCTTTCCTTGGACTGTTGTTTGAACTCTAGGCAAACAAACTATTTAAAAAAATGGGAAGAGAAGCTGAGGTGAATAGCGAATCAAGTAAAAGAGGAAAGCAAAACCTTCTCGAGAGAGCAAGGAATCTGATCTCCCCACTGTCACCCTCTTTACCAAACTTCAATTCGAGCCCCACTGATATATGAAAGAACTGGAAAAGGAAGAATAAAGAAAGAGCACGAATCCAAAATTAAATTAAAATAAAGAAAAATAAAATAATAAAGCACACAGAGAAAGCAATCAGCAAAACCAACCTGATTCTCACTCTTACTCTCTCTCTTTCTCTGCTTAGCTCTCTCGACGGCCACCGTTATTGGCTGCACTTTCATGCTTACCGGAAGCAGAACCCGATGCCGATAACAAAATGAGAACATGACGATGCCGATTCAGCCACCACCGCATGTTCCGAGGATTGCCAGAAAGCTGATCGTCGAAGTAGTGGATGCACGCAATCTCCTTCCAAAGGATGGCCAGGGAAGCTCTAGCCCTTACGTTGTCGCTGACTTTGATGGACAGAGGAAAAGGACCAGTTCCAGGTACAGGGAGCTTAACCCGGTTTGGAACGAGGATCTTGAGTTCATTGTATCTGACCCCGATAACATGGAATCCGAAGAGCTAGAGATTGAGGTCTACAACGACAAGAAGTTCGGAAATGGGAGTGGCCGGAAAAATCATTTCCTGGGCAGGGTTAAGCTCAACGGTACTCAATTCTCCAGGAGAGGGGATGAAGGTCTGGTGTACTATACGTTGGAGAAGAAGAGCGTCTTTAGTTGGATTAGGGGCGAAATAGGCCTTAAGATTTATTACTATGATGAGATGATGGAGGAAGAAGGTCCCCCTCAGCAGCAAGAGCAGGAGCCACAGCAGCAAGTTGCAGAGCATGAGAGGACGAAATCTCCGGCCGTAGCAGTCGTAGAGGAGGGAAGAGTGTTTGAGGTTCCAGGCACGCAGGAACATTGCGTGCCTGAAGTCCCTCATTCACCGCACGTTGTGATTGTTGAAGAATCACCACCGCCGGTGGTCCATGTACCGCCGGACCAACCAATGCCAGATATGGCAGGACCGCCACCACCTATATCTGAAATACCACCTCCAGAGGCCCGAAGAATGCAATCAGGAGGAATACCGGGAGTGGAGAGAGTTACGATTTTGAAGAGGCCCTATGGGGATTACTCTCCGAAAGTGATATCCAAAAAGTCCACCAATGTCGATTCTGAGAGGGTTCACCCCTTTGAGTTGGTGGAACCGATGCAATACCTATTTGTCCGAATAGTCAAGGCTCGTGGGTTGGCACCAAATGAGAGTCCCTACGTGAAGATTCGAGGGTCTTCGGGCCCCTTGCTCCGATCAAAGCCTGCACGATACCGTTCAAATGAGCCCAATGACTCTCCAGAGTGGAACCAAGTTTTCGCCCTCGGACACAAGGCTGACACACCAAGCGTGACACTAGAGATCTCGGTTTGGGATTCTCCAAACGAGCAATTTTTGGGTGGTGTTTGCTTTGATCTCTCTGACGTGCCTGTACGAGACCCTCCTGATAGTCCCTTGGCCCCGCAATGGTATCGCCTCGAAGGTGGTGCCATTGAACAAAATTCAGGTAAAGTTTTTGGTGATATTCAACTTTCTGTCTGGATTGGTACACAAGCAGATGATGCATTCCCGGAGGCATGGAGCTCCGACGTTCCCGACGTGGCATACACACGCTCTAAAGTATACCAGTCACCAAAGCTTTGGTACTTACGTGTGAACATCATTGAAGCTCAAGACCTTAACATCCCTCCAAATCTCCCCCCATTAACGGCGCCGGAGATTCGAATAAAAGTACAATTAGGATTTCAAAGCCAACGAACAAGGCGAGGATGCATGAATAACCATAGCCTATCCATCCATTGGAATGAAGACCTGCTTTTTGTGGCCGGTGAGCCTTTGGAAGAAGATCCCATGATTTTGCTCGTAGAAGATCGTACGACCAAAGAAGCCGTAACACTGGGACACATCGTAATCCCACTGACCTCCATTGAGCAACGAATCGACGAGCGCCATGTAACATCAAAATGGTTTCCCCTAGAAGGTTTCACAGGGGTTGGCCCCTACAGTGGACGTGTCCACCTGAGACTATGCTTAGAAGGTGGCTATCACGTGCTGGATGAAGCGGCACATATATGCAGTGACTTTCGAGCAACGGCAAAGCAGCTATGGAAGCCGGCCATTGGAATTCTTGAACTAGGCATCTTAGGGGCTCGCGATCTCATTCCCATGAAACCCAGACCAGGAGGAAAGGGATCCACTGATGCTTACTGTGTGGCCAAGTATGGGAAGAAATGGGTTCGCACTCGAACCATTATAGACAGCTTTGATCCACGTTGGAACGAGCAGTACACATGGCAAGTGTATGACCCTTGTACAGTCTTGACTATCGGTGTGTTTGACAATTGGCGAATGTTTGTGGATGCGTCAGAAGATAAACCTGATAGTCGCATTGGGAAAGTGCGAATCCGAGTATCTACTCTGGAGAGTAATAAGGTGTATACAAATTCATATCCTTTGTTGGTGTTATCTAGATATGGGTTGAAGAAAATTGGTGAGATTGAACTAGCAGTTCGTTTTGCCTGCCCTTCTTTATTGCCTGATACTTGTGCACTTTATGGGCAGCCATTATTTCCTAGAATGCATTATCTTCGTCCACTTGGTTTGGTTCAACAGGAAGCATTACGTGGAGCCGCCACAAAGATGGTGGCTCAGTGGCTCTCTAAGGCTGAGCCACCATTGGGGCATGAGGTGGTTCGGTATATGTTGGACACAGACTCACACACTTGGAGCATGAGGAAGAGCAAGGTCAATTGGTGTCGGATCGTGGCGGTTCTGGCATGGGCCATCGGGTTGGCGAAATGGTTGGACGATATCAAAAGGTGGAGGAACCCAATGACGACTGTTCTGGTCCATGTTTTGTATTTGGTACTTGTTTGGTATCCGGATTTGATTGTCCCTACTGGGTTCTTATACGTGGTTTTGATTGGCATATGGTATTATCGGTTCAGACCTAAGATACCAGCTGGAATGGATACCCGATTGTCACAAGCTGAAACTGTTGACCCGGATGAGTTAGATGAGGAATTTGACACAATGCCTAGTTCAAGGCCACCTGATATAATTCGAGTCCGATATGACAGGTTACGCATGCTGGCTGCTCGGGTCCAAACAGTGTTAGGCCATTTTGCAGCACAAGGAGAGAGGCTGCAAGCCTTGGTGAGTTGGAGGGATCCAAGGGCCACAAAGCAATTCATTGTAGTGTGCATGGCCATTACAGTGATAATGTATGCGGTGCCGCCAAAAATGGTGGCTGTGGCTTTAGGATTCTACTACCTGCGACATCCCATGTTTAGGGACCCAATGCCTTCCGCTTCCTTGAACTTTTTCAGGAGACTGCCAAGCTTGTCTGATCAATTGATGTAGATTGATTCACACTATTGTAGGTCTTTTTTCTTTTTCTTGTTTTATTTGCTTTTTGGGACAATTTTTCAGACATCAGAATTTAAATATTGGGATAGATGGTGGGAGCAAGGGTGAGACAACAAAGCAAATATTTGGCATTTTGCAATAATAACATTGTATGGACACTGAAGTAGGGGATGAAACTTTGAAGGAAAGTAAGCTAGTTGTCATCGTGTTCTTTTTTTTTTCTGTAATCAACTACATTGCTTGACGATCACCATTCAAGACTTGAAATAAAAGACAAGGTCTTGGCTCTTTGATGGCGTGGAGAATTTCTTGTCATCATGTTTGGGAAAGTATATGCCTCTTGGATATCTTTTTGACATAAAAAATTTGCTTTAGGAGCTTCTGTACTGTTTTTATAGGTTGTTTTAAGTTCAATCTGCTTGTGATCTTGATGTTTTGTTCTATTGGTGAACTGCGGTTCTAATATTTTAATAATACCTTGAATTCTTTATTATGACCTTTACATGTACTATGCTCATGGATGGACCAAATAGAAGCGCACTCGTGTTAAATATACAAATCCAAGGCATTGCAAAGCACATTTCTCTATTGGTCATGTTGATGCTAGACTGGTCAGTAATTATGTTTGCTTCATCTTAAATTAGATTTTGTTTTGGTAATATCAATATTGCCCACACTGGCAGGGTAGAGAAAGACATCTCTCAACTTGGAAGTTTGGCTTGCTCAAATGGAGAACTCTTTTTCTTGAATGCAAATTAGATAACGGGTCACACATGCACATGTACAGGGGCAAGCAAAGAAAGAAAGAAGATTAAGGACCATTAATTAATGATTTAGGATTGATGACTATGAAGGTGTAAATCCACTACATTGAATTGCATCACAAATTCAAGCCAAGCATATATTCAGGCCTCATCATCTTTTAGGCATACATCTGACTAAATTTATTATTGACGCAGTTTAGCAGAGCCATATTCTGGTGCACCATGAACAGAAATGACCCTTCATCTTCGTTCATACATTCCTCCCATATTGGCATTCAGTGATCATATTATGGCCAAATCATTGATGAATTTATGATCACACGCAGGATAATCACAGATCAGTGGCCAAGAGTAGAAATTGTCTATGGTGAAATTCAAAACCATGAAACAATTTCATAGCCCCCCCCCCCTTTTTTCTTTCTGTGTCGTCAACCTAATTTGTATTACATAAATCAACCTATACAAGACCAGTACAGAGGCCATTCATGGATCCAAACCAGAAAATGGCTTCTCTATAAAACTACCAGCAAGCCTATAGTACGTATTATGACTTTGTGACTAAAAATACATAAACCAGATCAGAAATTTAATTATTAATTTCTCCTCTACAATATTATGATCTTGTAATTAAAAAGTAGAATCCTCCTATTTTATTCTTACAAATTTCAGGAAAAAAATATGAATAAAAAAAATTTATACCCATTCTCACTTCCAGGAAAAAAGATGCTCGTATGTTTCATTATATGCTGTGACTTTTCAACTAATGCGGCACAAAACGGAGTGGCTTGTCCATATGATGGGCAATACTCTTCGTAGTCAATTGTACAGACGACCGACTTATTTGCTTCCCTTACTTGAAACCGTATACTTTTTATTTTTATAGCATACAGCTTAAATTATAGCCTTATGGGTATGCTCCTTTCACGATTGTAATCATTAGATTATATTATATGGATCTTTTTGGCTGTAACAACGTAGCATAATTTTTCATATATATACAAAATGATACTTTATTTATCTTAAAAATATAAACATATATTATATTTATTGATATTAATTAAAAAAATATATTTAAATTAAATAAAACTATTTTAGTCAATAACAGACGCATATGTAACCTTAAATGAAATTTAAAAATCTTTTTTTTTTTTAACAAACTACAAAGTTATTTGTAACTTACTCTTAAATGAGAGTAAATTGACTGTGTGAGAATATCATCTGAGCTTTAAAAAAGAAATTGGTAAAGAATATTATCCATGTTGACTAGAACGCGTGGGAGTGAAGATTTCCAGTGCTCCAAAATGTAGCCAAAAATAGTACCTTCTTGTGACGCTGTTCTTGGCAGATTGTCAAGTTTCCTTAAAGCTCCGTTTCTGAGAAGAGAATTTTATACCTTCCGCCATTGTCAGTTTTCAGTTAATCGCCTTGTTAGGGAGAAAATTGTGTCACAGCAATTATACTTCCCTTAAATTATCTAGGTCTACGCTTTCCAGAGGGAACAAAATCCAAATCCATGGCAATCTATATGGAGACTGAAGAAATAGATGAACATGAACACGAAGAAGTTGTTGTGAAGAAGCATGAGATGCAAAATTTGTAGCAAAATTCTGGAGTTCGCAAATGTACCTTCTAATATGTGTAATGCATCTTCAGATTGAAAGACTTGGTGTTCGGTATGTGTTTGTAGGGTTTGATCTTAGTTTTGTTAATTTTGATTTGTAAAGACTTGTTAAACAGTGATAAGAATAGGAGATTAAATGCTTCCAAATGTGTACCATAATTCTGAAATCAGCTTAAGAGCAAAGCAAGGATGATTGTCAACAATAATTTGCATAGGACCGAGATTTACAGGCCAAATTACTCTAAGCTAACTATACCAACTTCAGCACTGAGACCGCCTAGCTTAAGTCTTACTCTTTCTCTATGCGCTACCGTCTTGACTCACATAAACAGTACCCCCAACGGGTTCGTTGGAAATTTCGTTTGGAGATTGGACACTGTTCAATTAAATGTCTGTTTGCACGAGAGGAAATTTCGTCATTTCCTTCCATCATTTTCCAATAAATTCTCGAGCCTACCAAATCAAACCAGGCGCATCTCAGAATAGAATATTGATTTCTATGCAGTGTTCTTAGCGAAATGAGCAAGTGTCCGGGCTTATATTTTGATATTGGGAAAAGGGCCAAAGGTTTGAGGATGATCTTCTTTTCTTTCAGATTCTTTGCCTTGTTGATTTTTTTTTCCACTGAACCTGATATAGTTAGTGATCTTGAAGTTTCATTGTCTTTAACATTCTAACACGTGTAATTTCAAGATGTTCTTCACAAGGACTATGCTCACCAGCCACCAATTCACTTTCACTACCAATTCATGGACTGGAATCTAGATCTTTCCTGTCAAGGTAATTGAAATATCAGCTCCTTTTTTTTTTTTTTTTTGCTCCCTACCTCATAGCTTGAAAAAAAATCTGTTAGCAAAAAAAAAAGTTATGAGAAATAACAGCCTTGGTCCTAAATATTATACCTGAAAATGGAAATAATAGCCGTGGAATTTTAACAGCTGACCATAGTGTCTTTTTTGTTGCAACTATAACAGTAGAAGAAATTGTTCCTGGACTAAGAAGTCTTTTCAATTTTACGCTACCTGATTCCGGAAAGGTAAAATTTTTCTAACTTGCAAGATATAATAAAATTATGGTTAAAGTATAATTTTAGTCCTCTAACTTTATATAAAAATTTAATTTTGTTAAGTATCTTTTTAATCCTTTAACCCTAATATCATTACCTTCAAATAACTATTTTTTATATTTATTATTATTATTTTAAAAAAATTAAACTAAATATGTCAATATCTGAAAAAGTTTTGTTAATATTTGAAAGTTCAATGTAAAAATTTATTGAGATAAAACTAACAGTGTTGGGGTTAAAAAATTAAAAAGACACTTTATAAAATTAATACACTAAAAGTACAGTTAAAAGACTAAATGTATACTTTAGTCAAAAATTATTTATGCACTTTCATGTAAAATTACCTTTGAACTTAAAAGGCTTTCTTCTTATGTTCTAGATATCATATTTGCTTTAGAATTTAAACTCGTTGATATAATCTTTGAAGATGACTCAATCTTCATGGTCATCCTTATTTCTTAGTTCATTTGAATTTTGATGATCACAGGTGGAACTGCAATACCTGAGTAACTACACTGGGATTACTGGGTGCATTGGATTAATAGGAAACCTTGAAAGAGGATATGACCCTGTTGTCAACTTCTCTGGTCTTATAGGAACAGATATTCTATCTTTGGGGACCAAACTTGCTTACGACATCTCGACAAGGGAATTCAGGAAAATGAATGTTGGTTTCAGCTTCAACACCGCGTTCCTTGTTGCTTCTATGACCATGTGAGCTTCAAAACATATAGCCCCACACACAAGTTCAAAATGTCCACTTAAACTGCGCATGATTAGTTTTAGCTGGATCTTTGTGAAACTATCATGAGATTCTGAAGTTTGGTTTGATGCAGGCATGACAGGTTTGACACAGTGAAAGCATCATTTTATCATGAAGTGAACCCTCTGACTAAGACAGCCATAGCAGCAGAGGTGAAGCATAGGATCTCACTGAATGAAACTGGTGTGACAATTGGTGCTCAGCACGCATTGTTACCTTGCACAATGGTGAAGGCTCGACTTGACACTTACGGCAAGGCGGGTGCGCTAATTCAGCAACAGTTCTGGCAGAGAATTTGTATATCCATGGCTGGAGAAATTGATTTTAGGGCCACAAGTAAACTTCCTAAGATTGGACTCTCCCTGGCTCTAGCACCCTAGTCAATCTCAAGGAGAAAAGCCATTATATTATCTTGCACGCATGATGGAAGTTATCATTTTTTATTACTATCCATTTTAATCAATATTGTAGAACAGTATGAGATGCCATACATGCCATGCTGAGTGTTTCTCTGAAGGGTTGAGGACCTAGGAAAGAGTTCTTGACAACTCTTATGAATAAACACAATGATAGTACCAAATATTTTTGAGATCAGTTTCATCAAACAGAAATCATCAGAAAACAACAGCAACAATTTCTCATCCTATCATTTACCATGCTGGCAACTGTGAGCCATGTAACATGATTTAGCATGATGTAACATCCAGAGGTAAACAAAACAAAAGAAATTTCCTTGAAAGCGCCTTTTACACCATAGAAAACAAGTAATCTGTAGGGGGAATTGATAGTTTGAGTATCCCAAGCAGAATATTTAAAAGGGGCATGGTCTACAAATCTAGAGAACTCATATCTACAGTAACACTTAATGCTGCCACATAACAAGATCAGAAAGCATAGTTCACAGATACCCACCACGCTAATGGTCAATACAATATCATCCATATTGCTGTACAAACCAGACAAAAGAGCTTGGTGACACAGAAGCTACTGATGAGAAGCCTGAAGAAGTCCATCCCGAATTTGAGTGGCAACATCGCGAACAGCACCAGGTCCATGGGGAATGAACACAGCAGAAGACTTGGAGGCAGCACCAATTTCTTTCATGGTATCAAAATACTGAGTCACAAGCACCATGTCCATCACATCTTTAGCAGTGGTTCCAGGTACATTTACTGAGAATCCAAGCACACTGTCTCTTAAGCCATCCACAATTGCTTGACGTTGCCTAGCAATACCCAGTCCAGAGAGATACTTGGACTCTGCCTCACCCTCAGCTCGCTTAATTTGCACAATCTTCTCTGCCTCTGCCTTCTCATTAGCTGCCACCCTCAATCTCGCAGCTGAGATAAAAAGAAATTATTAGGAGATGATCAAAAGCAAAAAAATAAAAAATAAAAATTTCACCAATTCTGCCAGCTAAAACAAGGCAATAAGACACCAACAATATCAAGCAACATATCAGATTGAGGATCTAACACTGGAGAGAGAGTCTTCAATAGGTTTTCATTAATTCATGCGTGTAATAAAGACCTGATAGGCCGTGGAGAATGAATGAAAATAACATGTAAGAGTGACATAATGCACATATAATATACCAGCATTGATTTCATTCATAGCCCGCTTGACATGCTCATCTGGCTCTATATCAACAATTAGTGTTTGAACAATTTCATAGCCATAAGCTGACATAGCCTGTTGAAAAAATAAAAAATCAGAATCAAGTCAAACAACTTCAAAGTTCACAATATTAATGAGTATCATAAAAATTTACCTTTTCAAGTTCTTCCTCCACAGCTTTTGCAATTTCATTTTTCTGCTCAAAAGCATCATCCAAATCTAGCTTTGGAACACTTGCTCTGATTACTGCAATGAGAAAGGCAGTTTCATCTCAGCTGATAAATAGCAAATTGGCTTAGTTAGCATTTGCAACATCAAGGAATGTTCTGGTTTATACCATCAAAAACATAGGCCTGGATTTGGGACCTTGTATTGCTTAGTTTGTAATATGCATCAAAGGCCTTGTCAGCCAGAGCGCGGTATTGGACAGAAGCAACAACATTAACAAATACATTATCCTGAAAGCAAATGACCACAAACACCAATCAACTGTATATCACTAAAAAAAATTCATGCATCGTAATAAGCACTAATTTGACAGTGGAGGTGAAATTCAAAGATTGAGCTCAAGGATTTCATCCAATTTTTTTTTTTGTTTTATTTTCTTCAATAAATAAAAGGATGTGATGTTGGTCGTTTATAGGCATGGGATGATCTAATTATAACGGAAGTCAGAGAATAACAAACCTTTGTCTTGGTCTCACATCGGATATCCAGTTGCTGTAGCCTAAGAGAGAGATGGCCAGAAACTTGACTTCCAAGAATCCACGGCATGCAATGGCAACCTGGCTCAAGTACATCTTCAAACCTCCCAAATCGTTCTTTTATAGCCACTGTGGATTGTCCAACTTGTACACAACAGAAAAGATTCCCCATTTGCACTTCACCTGCGTCTAAAATTTTATGAGCATATCATCAACCCAATAAGATAGAAGTTTGAAAGTGAGAAGAATGCGTGGTAGAACAAAATGCAATTTGCGGTGGATGTTCCATCCAACCACTGATACGCAAGATACATATATACAAAAGGTCAAGTCTTCACAAATACGTGCTAATTGCAAATTCTAAAGTTGATTCCAATAGGAAAAGAAAAATAAATTACATTCGACAAAACAGAAAAGAAATTAATATTCACATCTAGAATCATATCGGTTACCAATTGGATATAGAGATATAGAATGGGGTGAAAGGACCTGGGGAAAAAACTATTGTCTATTTTCTCTCATCGATAAGAGAGCAGACAAAATGAAGGCAAATTTTAAACATCATCGTGTTAAGAAAAAGAATTAACCAAAGGAGATACCCAAAAGTCCTCCCAAGTTATTAACTTTTACAGCCATAGAAGAGTACTAAACAATCAGATCTTGAGTTCTGTGAACGCCATTCTTATATTCTGATCTTTTGTGTTAAGGGCACGCCGTGTGCATGTGAAAAGCATGCATTAAAATTCCACCGGCATCTCACACACACATGGAGCTGAGGAAACTTACGAGTCTTTAAAAGGGAAAAAAATATGAGAGGGGATAGAGGTGGCAAGAAGAAAGATTATTGTCAGAATTCAGAGCAACCGGCAGAACAAGGTTAGGCTTTAAATGCAGACCCAGCAAAGATGACTTGAGAGACCTTTTCACAATTTGCTTGTACATCACGATTAATAAGGATCCATCTGTACCATTGAAAAAATAATATTCGCATGCACATAGTTCTTCCCTATCTTTCAAGAGAGTGAAGTATCATATTGTTTGTCTGAATCAAAAGCCAATCAGCATGACAGATACACATACACGCTATGTAAGAATTATTTTATTATTATGTATGGATTAGCATTTATCAATAGTCAAATTTAATCACAAACACAATCATTGATATTAAATAGTAATTTTTACACTTTATTAAAATAAGTTTGGTCTAATTGAATAAATCATGTAGAATTCAAGTTATTTCCGAAGATGTTTCAACCCACAACCAAATTTGAAGTCAATAATCCTATTTAATCCAATTTTAATGTCAACTAGAAATAAGCACCCAAACCAAACCCTCTATTTTCATGTCTTTAAAAGCAGTTATTGAGGATTTTTTTGGTCCAAGTGAGTTGCCACTTCTCTTCAACAGCATGGACCCCTCACTTTTTTTCAGGTATATTTTCTGTCATTAATATGATTTTATTGTATCATGCTATTCTTCATATGCATCGCCATCAATAATGACCCGTTCTTTTCAATGAAAAATCCTATTTGCGCATGCATTACAATACTTGTGATACAGTTTGTCTGAATCCAAAGCCAACCAACAAGATGACTCTTGAAAATTTCGTCAAGGTGGTTCCAGCTAACATCTTGTTCTGACAGATAAAACCTAGAAACAAATTAGCTAAGTAGAATATAAAGAAGAAAGCTATATAATTGTCGAGTCCGTTTACTCGTATTGTTCCACGTAATTCCCCCCCGCAAGAATTGACAAATACAATATAAATAATTTGATAAGTCAAGTTTTGGTGACCTCTTCGAATTAAGGCAAGCCGAGAGAATAAAAGGCTTAAAAAAAAAAAAAAGCAGCTGTGAGGCAAGAACTGCGAACAGAGTATAGAACGGGTTCCCAGAAACCCCTGAAGCCAAAACAGAAAGATTTCACACAAATTCACAATAGAAAATGAACTTCTGCCTCAAAAAATTCAAACTTTGTACCTGATTGTTGTTTTGCTGCAATCGGAACAGAGAACTATGTTGTTTACTGTCAAGGATTTTCGGTATCCTGGGTTCCAAAAGTGTGACCGTTATAAAAAGCAGTTTTAAAGAACGTCCAAGAAACCGCGGGCGCGACGCAACGTGGACGGTACGAGGAGGAATAGTGTTATTTAAACTTCACGTGATGAATCCAAATAAGAAAATTCCTTATTTTAATAACTTTGAATTAATTGCAATCTTTATTTTTTGTTTTTGCAAATTGCTTACGTTTTTCATGATTTACTGGTTTCCAGTTACACGTTATTGTCAATTGTCAAATTTGGTTATGAATCATTGGCATGAATGTGTATGATATAGATGGTTACCAGAGGATGCAATGAAAAACGTTGTTTCAAAGACATCATTGATATTATTGATAACAGAGGGATGTTGATCCATAGAGATTGGGAGTTAAGAGTTCTCTCATCATTTTCGAGAGAAAAGAATGTATTAGCTGATCTTTTACCTAAATTTTCTTACACTTTTGATAAATAAAAAAAATTTGTATCTTTGATTACCCTCTTACCCTCTTTTAGGAGTTGAAGAATGATGAGGGATCCTTCCCTCCTTTTAGAGCTTATTGAGTTTCTGACATCATTTTAGAGAGAACGGAACTTCATGAACTGTATCGTTTAGGCCTTAATACTTTAATGTACTTTTTCAGGGGGAAAGAATTATAGTTATGATATAAAAGGCAAGTGTATTGCACCCTGCGAATACGATGCAGGATTATTTTAGTACGCGGATTCAAAAAAGATACACTCAATGTTTTAAAATTTATAAATCAATATTAAAATCAATTAAAAATATGAAAATAATAGAATGAAATATAAATATTTGGGCATGTTAATTAATAATTCCAATAAATAAATTGATCAAGCAATATCTTTATTAATAAGTTGCTATTTTTATCATAATAGATAGGTAGGTCGGACTCATTTAATGCATGATTTTTTTTTATGATTTGCATGTGGTGGATGACTTATTATGATTGTTTAGTGAATTTAAAAATTAACTATTACTATAAGCATAACGAAAATTAGTGTAAAGAATAAATAATGCATGCACCCGCATCATGGCTCATAATAAAACAAGAACGACACAAGTCGTGTAACAAATAATACAGGAGCCAGGGAAACTAAGAGCTTATTTGGTTTCTGACATCATTTTTATTTTTAAAACTTATTTTGCAATATAATTTTTAGAATTATTTTTCAAAACAAAAAATTGAAAATATATTTCATTAATTTAAAAAAATTTTATAATTTAAAAGTATACTGATAATGATAGTTACAAGCAATTAATGATATTGTTTTATGATAGAAATTTTTTAAGTAAACTATGTTTTGAAAATAAAAAAATAAAATAAAAACAACTTTAAGATATTTTCTTTGTTTATTTTTAAAAATAAAAAAGAAGAGCTTTAAAAATAATTTAATAAAACACTTATTTAAATAATTTTTAAATTTTTTTATTTTTTAAAAATATGAAACAATTTTTCAAAACAAAAATCAAGTATGCCCCGATAAGTCTGAAACATATCTCACAATAGCAACAAGAGAGTTCAGTTCGGCTTCTCAGAAGATGACTCAGGAGGCGGGAGGCCTTCTCACGGCACACACACATTGATGCATCATCATATATTCGTATCATCATCATTATCATCTATAATGACCCATTTGTTTTTATTAATGAATCAAATCCTCATGCACACAAACAATTCAGGTCCAAAATTAAAGCCGAAAAATTCAGCAGGCCGGGGCCTGCCGGCCTATTCAGGCGGGTCCGAATAGGCCCATATCTTTGAAAAGCCCGAATAGTTAAGCCCGGCCTGAATTCCTTTGAACTTCGAACGGCCCGAAATACCCGAATTTAATTTTTAAAATTATTTTTAATTATTTTTTTACTTTGAAATTAATTATTTTATTTTATAAAAAATATAAAATATATTTTTTTAATACTTAAATGATGTCTAGGACTCAAATATATGATTTTTAATATAAAATGATCTAAAATTTAAAGAATTAATTAATATTTATATATTTTATATATTTTTAAAAAATATAATTTTTTTATTTATGTATTCGGGCAAGCCCGAACCCGATCGAGCTTGGCCCGAATAGGCCCGAACATAAAAAATATTTTTTTAAGCCCAGCCTTAAATTTTTTTGGGCCAATTCGGGCTAGCCCGTCGGGCTTAATCTGAATTACCGGCTCTATCCAAAATATATGTATATATAATATAATTATTTAACTTAATGGTTATCTGAACCAAGAGCCAACCACCAAGATACTCTTGAAAATTTCGTCAAGGCACAGGGGATTTAAGCTTACATATGGTTTAGGCTCATAAAAAAATATTATATAAGACTGAATTTAATAAAAATAAACCTTTCAATGATATAAGTGATTTTGTATAACTTGATTCTGTTAAAAAGGAAAAAAAAAAAAAGGAAAGAAAGAATTTTGCAAGAGGCGATCTCACAGTGATATACATATTTTACTTTATTTTATTTTATCTTGATTGTGATCTTAATTTTTTTTCCTAACCATTTATATTAAATATCGATACATTGATTGATAACAGAAAAAAAATAAATCTTAGATAAATCAGTGTTTGTATAATAAAATTGGATTCTTTTTTCATGATTTGTACGCAGTCCTAAATGCACGAACAATTGAAATATTTGATTTGCTTTTCTTAAGTACGCGGCCCATAATTGTGACACAAACTCGACCCAATAGTTAGGGGCCCATCATTTTAGAGGGTTTAAATATTAAAAATAAATAAATCCCGTCACGAGTGAAAAAAAAGTAAAAGGAAAAAAGGAAAGGTGTCAAGCAAGGAGCATCCGAAGCATAAAAGTAAAGGGTGATGAACTTGATTAATGATTATTAGAAAAGATGCGGTACAAAATACTGCCTAACATAAAAGATTGGATAATGGAAAAATGGCTGCAATCCAATTCAAAAACATTTTACAAAAAATGAAAACAGCATATTGCCACATATTCAATGAGGTATAGCCTTTGTTTTTGGTGTCTGAAGATGAAGAACTGTCAACAGGAAATTTGGATTTGGTGACTGATTTTAATCTATTCATTTAATGAATTTCTTAATTATAATGTTAGATTTTAGAAATTTGATTTTGTGACTTCAATCCATTTACTCAATGAACATCTTAATTATAATCACTTTTTAGTTAAACTTAATTATAGTTGTTGAATTTCATTAATGCAAAAAAATGTAAAAATATATTTTTCTGAAAAAATTTAAAATAATCA
Organism: Prosopis cineraria; assembly: GCF_029017545.1. NCBI lineage: Eukaryota > Viridiplantae > Streptophyta > Magnoliopsida > Fabales > Fabaceae > Prosopis > Prosopis cineraria. The sequence goes on along the minus strand of NW_026556178.1, from coordinate 1,326 downwards.
TCATGATCAAAACATTTTTCATCGTCTCTGAAAATTTGAAACTTGATATTTTGAGTATTATTATATTAAAAAAATATCTCATAGTCATTAATAAATTAAATTATTATTATCATGCTTCATAAAACACTCGTTAAGTACTTTATCCAAATCCATCTATCCACAAGTAGGTTATAATAAGTTTTGCCAACCATAATCACAGTTTTCATTTTTTTTACTTTCCACTATTATATTGAGTTTTGTATTTTCAAAACTTCTTAAATGGGATAATAAAACTTTTAATCCTTTTAAGTTTTGTGTAATTATTGATTTGGTCCTTTAAATTTATTTTTTATCAATTTAGTATTTTAAATTTATTTTTTATTAATTTGGTCCTTTTTAAAATTTTAAATTTTAAAATACAAATTGACTCTCAAAAATAATTTAATGTGTAAGATATATGGATAATCTAGTGTGTGTATGTAGTTAAATTAAAATAAATTAATTTTTAAATTAGTTTAATTTTTTATCAATATAATCCCTTGCATTGTGTTTTATTTTTTAAAATTTTAGAGTTTTTTTAATCTAAATAATTATATCTTTATCAGTATATATATGGCTGTTATCAATATCAATCTTTTTCAAACAACTAAGAATATCTAACAAGTCTCACTGACGTTGACCCTGTCAAACTTTGCATCCATCTACGTCCATATCTTCACTTTGTCTTGTTCCCTTCCACTAGGATTCGTTATGATTTAACTTTATCGGTCGGTCCTCAACAAAACAAGCATGCCCAGCCTGTGGCCTATATTGCGAGTTTCCTATATCCATACAATACTTTATTGTCTTCCCTACTCCTCCATCAACGCAAAAAACCAACGTAAACTTAAATAAAGAACGGTACAGAAGCTAGGCTCGTCGTTGGGACCCTGTAAGATAATTCCCTCGGTTAATATAAACCGGCAGTTCTATTTTTTCAAGACCTCATTTGATCAGAATGAAAGAAAAACAGGCATTAGAAACGGTTTCATTTTGTTTGTGAATTAGAGAGCTTTCAAATTGGTCAGTCATTGATTGTAAATGTCTTACTTTTTTGTGTTTCTGGTCCTTTAGCGGACTGATCTTTTGAACAATTAAAATAGAAATGGCTATTCAATTATACATAGAAGAAGGAATCTCCACCAACCCCAATATTGATCCCTACTGCCATTGAAGCGAGAAAAGTATGAATGTTTGACACTAGGACCTACACTGCGGGCCCAGTGGAATAGGTAACTAACTAGAGATTGCTATCCTTCTTTCTCATTATTTGGAAGTTGTATCATAACCATGATTAAAGAGCAATGC